>NC_054378.1:30600236-30812736 GCF_017654675.1 Xenopus laevis | reverse complement strand
TCAATGAGACTAAAAAACTCAAATGTTTTAATGAATCAGGAAAATACATGTATAAGCTGTAATTCCCATTGACTCCTATTGAACTTAGCCAGTTTTTACTTGCCAAGTTTTTTATGATGACTTTGTGGTTTTATTCTTTAATAAATGCCGGTTATGAGGTTCCAAAGAATATTCTTGAGTATATGTGTACCTGCTTTTTTTTCCAGTCATGAAAAAAAAACTAAAGTAGGTAACATTATTTGATTAACAGCAAATAATAATGTGCCACTAGCTTCAGGTAGTGACTTACAAAGTTTGCTTACAAAATATGCGTATGAATTTGCGTGTGTGTAACCGGGTTACAATTTCAACATCAAACATTTTCCATTCGGAACATTGAGTTGCTCTAATATACATTTCTCACATGCACATTATAAGCTTCCATTTAAATCACAAACACGCCAATGTCAATCTCAAGCATTCAAGGTCATACACTGACATTGTAGTTTGCAAAATTACCATCTTATTCAAACAATTTTCATTCAGTCTCTTTATGTAGAACTAACAATTCAATAATGCAATATTGTACAGTGAATTTTAATAATGTATTATCCAACCTAGAATAATTCCCTAGTTTTAAAGTCTCAGAATCAATTTAGTCTTATTCGTTTCTTTCCAGTGCTTCAGTAATTCTTCTTCTTCTCATACAGAGAACAATTTTAACAATGCTATATCTAAATTTCACATATGCATGATAGATGTAGCATAATACAAATATTTGTAATAGTAATTACTATAAATACTTGCACTACACACATAGTAGCATATTTATAATGTGGTGTAAAAAAGTAATTGTAGTTAAACTGCAAATTTTCTACAATATTTTACTAACCATGCCAGAATTTACTGTACATTCTCAACTTTGATGCAATCAATTTCAATGACATTTGCATTGCATTTTTATAAATGGGTAATTTAGATCTTTTTATACCAAAGCTTATAAAGTATAAATTTCACTTTACACATACTTTTACAAACACTTGCAATACTGTGGTTCAGAACGTTTGAAGTTTTTTCTTGTAATGAGCCATATTATTTTTGAATGCATTCAGGTCACTCAGGTCTACCATTTTGGGAAGTTCTTGCTTCATTGCACGACCTAATAGAACAAAGTAAAATTGGAAGATTTTTTTAAATAACCCTTTCTTTTTACAATAGTTCAGTTTTCAGATATTTGCATGTGAGTAAATAGTGTGAATAGGACTTGACTTTGCCAGCGAAATTTCTGAATGATGCATGACATGACAGAGGGCCTTGCTTAGCACAAGTGATGCCCACTATATCAGAAATAGCAGATGAACAGGTTGTGGGTTAAACAATGCTTTTACATACATGTGCTGTTCATTCTGCTACAGAAACCAGTTCACCAGTTATGCCTTATAAAACAGATACTTCCAATGCCAGCCAGTCACCCACAAACACAGAGGATGAATGGATTTAGCAATACATAGTGTTATCTATTGCCAAAGCAATTCATTCTCTACATGTCGTCTTCTGAGACTTTCTAGCTTTCAAATAAAGGTCATACAAAGATTTACAAAATCTTATGTAAGAAACATTTAGTCAACAAACTTTGCTGTATCTGGCAAAATTAAAGGGGCTGTTTACCTGTAAGTTAGCTTTTAGTACAATATATCATTAGCAATCCATAGTAACTTAGTAACTCAGTAACTTCTCAATTCATCATTTTTATAGTCTTTGTATTATTTGGTATCTACTTTTGACACTTTCTAGCTTTCAAATGAAGGTAATTGATGGAAAGATTTACAAAAGCCAATGTAAAACACTTTTAACCAAAATACTTTGCTGTATCTGGGAAAATTTAATGGGTTATTTACTTAATTTTTTAATTTAAAAAAGGATTAATGTGACTTCACATTGTTTAATAAATTAGTACAAAAACATATTTAATGAAATTAACTGAATAAGTGATGATTGCTAACATTAAGAGCAATGGCATATGGAGTGGTTTAGGGTGGTTTAACCTCCATTATTTTAATAACCCAAAGAAACTGGGCCACAACACCATAAATCTCCCATCAGTTCACTATATGAAAGCACTTGGTCAAGTGGCTGACCCATTTTCACTGGAAAACATGCACAGTTGAGTTTTCGGGCAAGAATTACCTGAAAAATATTTGAACAAGTTTTTCTACATTGTTTTTTTGTTTTGTTTTTTAAAAGGTAATGCTTTTCCAGAACATTAAACATTCACAAACAATAAACAATACTATTACAATCTCATGTGTGAGTTTAATCATGGGAATTACCTCATTAACTAACCTTATCCAGGAGTCCTCTGTGGGAGGGGAAGGGCCCATCCAGTGCATAATTATACATTTCTTAGCATAAAATAATAAGGCTCTAAATCTAATTATTGCGTGGGCAGTAGGCACTAAGTGGTCCACTATCCCTAGTAGACACACCTGTGCAGAATTCACCTGTGGAAAGTCAAGGGTATTTGCTAGTTTGGCCATTATCTGAGACCAAAAGGTGTTTATTACTGGGCACACCCAGATCATGTGCATGAAATTTGCCGCTGGTGTACCACATCTGGGACAATTGTCATTGTCTCTCTTGCCCATAGCCTTAAGTTTTCATGGGGTTATATAGAGTTGATGGAATACTTTATACTGAATCAGTCTGTCTCTCACTGGTATTATGCTAGTATACATTGGCTCAGTGGCTTCATCCCAGTCTTCCTTAGTGAGCTCTGGTATCTGCAACTGCCATTTATTTTGAGCAGAATGGGGGGGATACTTGCTAATAGATTGTGATAAAGTCTGGACACGAGTTTTGTGGGCTGTTCTACCGATAAGGACTCCTCCAATGCCAAGTTGGTCGTAACCGAGGAGAGTGTTCCAAACTGTGCCCTGAACAGATGATGTATTTGGAAGTATCTGAACAGGGGTGGGCTGGCTGGAGCACATTTGGCTTTGAGTTCTGGGTATGATAAGAATGTGTTGTTTAATAATAGGCCTCCCAGATATTTGATTCCCATTTGTGGCCAGTAGAGGAAATCTTCCAGTGTGTGCATTACCCCACAGTGGCAGTGAAGGAGTTAGGCGTATGGGGTCTTTTTTAAGTTGTTTCAGTCCATGACACCAAGCTCTGTGGGGTGTAGTAATGGTAGATGGTAATTTGCCGATATTTGAAATGGGAGCATGTATTCATTTGACTTAAATCACAATACATTATTATCCCACTGCATAGTATATATATGCTTGATCCGGTGTTTAAAATACAGTTCAGCCACACAGGGCAATTGTTATTGTGTTTAAGGTGTTTATGCAGCACTTTTAATAATAAAATAACAACTTAATTCAAATGCAGACATTTCTCAGATGTTGCTAAACTAAACTAAAGCTTCCAACATCCTCCAAATTAGCAGCACTACTGAAGAAAATGCTGGTGGGTACTAGGAAACTCTTTCCATAATAAACTTTTTAAAGTTCTAATTCTATGGTTAATTCTGTGTGATTTTTTTTCCTGGGCAAAAACCCTTGTAATTGTGCCATTAGTGCTTATATACAATTTTGTTGCAATTGTACAACTGAACATTTTTCCACAAGTTTTGTTTTGTAAAAAAAACAGCTAATTTGCCGCAAATTGATGGTGCAAAAATTGCGTAATTTTTATTTTTAACTTCCACCAGAACTTAAAAAGGTTTGGAGCAGTGTAAAATAAATATGGCAAATCTGGTGTTCGCGTGGCGTAAAATAAAAAACACCTTGATTAATTTGCCATTTATTTTACACAGCTTTCTACACAGTTTTCTCTGCAAATTTAATGTAACACAGCATAGGAAATAGGCTCCATAGAGTACACATAAACAGCAATATGGCAAAAAGTAAATATGGCAAATCTGGTGTTCGCGTGGCGTAAAATAAAAAACACCTTGATTAATTTGCCATTTATTTTACACAGCTTTCTACACAGTTTTCTCTGCAAATTTAATTTTACACAGCATAGGAAATAGGCTCCATAGAGTACACATAAACAGCAAAGTTTCTTATTTATTTTTATTTGTATTTAAATGGTCACAGGATGTTTTTAATTAGGTTATTGACTTCTAAGGTAACTTCAAATAGTCTTACACTGAAAAGTATGATGGAGTTGATGTATGCTTATTAATGGTGAAAGGCAAATGACCATTCGATGAGTTTCCATTGTTAATATATGCAAAAATTTTGCAGTTTTGTTTTGGTGCCATCATTTCCAGCAGTGCAATGCATGGTGTTAATAATTTAATAAGTAATATCTTATTAGCAACAGGGTTGTGAGGGTATGTGTAATGGATGGTCTATAAAGACCAGTAAAGTAGGAGTTAATTCCAAGACTCCTTTTGTCCATGTTCATTTTACTTTGCACCTTATTCAGTATAGGGGATGCAACTTGGTGCAAGGTACAAGTACAGAGGGTATAATGATGAAGCAAAACCCTTTGGAAATAGCATTTGGATTAATCCAATTTTGTGCTTTGCATTACCTCTTGCATTAGTAATTGAACGTTTTCATGTCCATAGTAAATACATTTACCATAGTAGTTATGAAATCTGACAATTCATAAAGACCTTTCTTAGCTGTAAAGATACTGTGCTTGAAACAATCCAATATTCATACTCAGAGAACTGAAATTGTACAGATTTCCAAAAAAATAAATATTCTATTTAGAACTGATTAATTTGCTTTAATTAGAATTAGAAATATAACAATTAGAAATTGTTTTGTGGCAAGTTGATGAAAAACTATTGTGGCATAGACAGAGTGGGAAACAAAAGTAAACAGAAAATACATTAAAGAAAATAGGTTAATGCAGTGATAGAAAAAGAAGTGGCACATTAATCAATTTTAAACCAATCAAATTGATGCATTCATTGAAACAAATTAGAAAAGGGTTTCCCTCGGCACTCGAAGCCATGAGTGGGGCATTCCATTGTGATCAGGGGCGCATTTGGTCAGGATAAGAGGGGCATATTGAAATGATCATCGGGTTATACAAAGAGTATTAGCAGGGCACCCTTCAAAGTTGAATTATAAAATGTATTCAGAAGTTTGTGGTTTCATTTGGTATATAAAGTGATCTTAGGCTACATGCAGAGTTTGATTCTTGAGATGGACTAAAATGATGGCTATTAAAGTGAAGACCTAAAATAAATACTCTCCTAGACTCCCCCCAATAACAACAGCGGTAGGTAACAAGAGACTATGGGGAATTAAATCAGCACCTCAGTTATGCAGGCTGTGTAGCCTAGAGCCTTGAGTAGGGGACTTCATAGATATTCAGCATCATCTAGATAAGAAGTGGAGATAACATCCTCAGTGAGGGGTATAGTAGGGAGAGATGGTGCCTAGAGTAACAGTGGGATAATAGTCTCTGGGAAGGGTGTGTGACTGTGGGATAGTAGGTATAGTAGGGAGAGATGGTGCCTATAGTAACCATGGATAATAGTCTATGGGAAGGGACTGTGACTGTGGGCTAGCAGGTATAGTAGGGAGAGATGGTGCCTATAGTAACAGTGGGATAATAGTCTCTGGGAAGGGAGTGTGACTGTGGGATAGCAGGTATAGTAGTGAGAGATGGTGCCTATAGTAACCGTGGATAATAGTCTCTGGGAAGGGACTGTGGCTGTGGGATAGCAGGTATAGTAGGGAGAGATGGTGCCTATAGTAACAGTGGATAATAGTCTCTGGGAAGGGAGTGTAAATGTGGGATAGCAGGTATAGTAGAGAGAGATGGTACCAAAAGTAACAGTGGGATAATAGTCTCTGGGAAGGGAGTGTGACTGTGGGATAGCAGGTATAGTAGGGAGAGATGGTGCCTATAGTAACAGTTGGATAATAGTCTCTGGGAAGGGACTGTGGGATAGCAGGTATAGTAGAGAGAAATTGTGCCTATAGTAACAGTGGATAATAGTCTCTGGGAAGGGAGTGTTACTGTGGGATAGCAGGTATAGTGGGGAGAGATGGTGCCTATAGTAGCTGAAAAGATAATAGTCTAACTGTTAACCCACCATCTTTAGCTGTTATTGAAGCTGAAGTTCTAGGAAGGTACAAGGATGAATTAAAATCTTTCTTGCCCCCATTCAAAGATGGCTCTTTTCCCTTTTTTTTGGTTGGCCTTAGGTTAATGGAAGATTTGCAAACCAAAAGGCTGCAGCATCCAAACATGGGACATTTGGGAAATTTACAAACAAGAAGGAATAAAATAATAAGCACTTCAGAATCAGAGCAGCCAGATCTTCCCATCACATTTCCCAGATAGAGAATACTTTACACCAATAGAATACAATAAAACACTTCGGGGCTCTCCCTCCTTTTTGTGGTGGTACTTGGTGTACTTGACTGAGAGAATGTGCAGACCTGACAGGCTTACTTTTCTCACAAGGAGCTTCCAGAGTAACAGTTGGTGTCAGGATGCTATTCAGCATGGAGGAGGGTGGGACTTTGCTAGTTGCTAAGTGATATCATAGCTAGTGAGAAGCCACTCCCATTCAGCAGTAGCTTGAATTGTCTCTCAGAGACAGCACCCTCATTGCATGTAGTAATATGTCATTTTACAAAAAAAGTAAGCATTTCTGCTAAAGAAATATATTTGAAGATTTTATTATTTCCACCTCAACTATCCATTAGGAGAATTTGATTTTCACAATAGATCCCCTTTAATAAATAACAGAGCACACATCTAAATGAATGTTTTGGCAGGGAAGAAAACCAGTCTCTTTTTATTCCTGATACAGAAACCATGAGATACTGCAAACTATTTTGAAAAGGCTGATATGCAAAAGACACCACACTGAGCTAAGATTTCATCAAACCAACCCTCAGGTTTCCAGGACAAATGCATCAACAGGAGACTGTAGTGCCAACATGTTTTAAAAGTCTTTGTAGATTTCAAAGTGTGTTTAGGGTCATTGTCTTGTTGGAATATCCAACCCCTGCGTAACTTCATCTTTGTGACTTATATTGGGTTGAATTCATCCGACCCTCAACTTTAACAAGGGCCCCAGTCCCTGAACTAGCCACACAGCCCCATGATGGAACCTCCCCCAAATTGGACAGTAGGTAGCAGGTTTTTTTCTTGAAATGTGGTGTTCTTCTTTTTGTTATGACCATATAACTCAATTTTTGTCTCATCAGTCCAAAGCTCTTTGTTTCAAAAGTGGCTTGTCTAAATGAGCTTTTGCATACAACAAGCAACTCTGTTTGTGTTTGCGTGTTAACCTTCAACAAATTTCTCTTTGGAGTCTGGTGCAACCAACACTGGATCTTGGCTTAAAACCACTTTCAAATCTTGGAATGCCTCCTCTGCCTCAGGACCCCACTTAACCATTGTGGACCCTTTCCCTTTGGTCAGGTCGGAGCAGCCCTACTTGCAAAATTTGGAATGAATCTTATAGCCCACCATACCAAGAAAAGTACAGACCTGCTTTTTAGTGAGTCTTTAATTGCCTCCACCTTGTTCACTTGAGGCTTGATAACACCTCTCCCTATAGTGTACCCAAGATAACAGGCTTCTTCCAAACCTAGGGCACATTTCTTGGGATTTGGCATCAGGCCTGCCTCTCTAATGTAATTTAGGACGTCCTGTACTCTGGGGAGGTGACTTTGCCAATCCCTGCTAAAAATGACATGTCATCCAAATAAGCAGAGGCAAAATGTTGATGAGGTCTAAGAATTTGATCCATCATTCTTTGAAATGTGGCTGGGGCCCCTGGAGCCCGAATGGCATACGAACATACTGGAAGAGCCCTTGTGGGGTAGAAAAGGCTGTTTTCTTCCTAGCTGTTTCTGACATTGGTACCTGCCAATACCCTCTAGTTAGGTCAAGAGTTGTTATGTACCTAGCCGGACCTAGTCATTCAATCAACTCATTAACCCTTGGCATAAGATAAGCATCAAACTTTGAGACTTCATTTACCTTCCTGAAGTCATTGCAAAATCGTATAGACCCATCTGGTTTAGGAACAAGCACAATGGGACTATTCCACTCACTTACAGACTTCTCAATTACTCCCAAATCCAGCATCCTCTGCACTTCCTCGTCCACTGCCTGTCTACAGGCCTCTGGGATCCGATAGGGCTTAAGGTGGACCTGAACCTGAGGATCAGTAATCACATCATGCTTTATCAGATTTGCACAGCCTGGTATGTCAGAAAACACCTCAGTGTTTCTTTGCTATTTTCACTTTTTGTATACCCTCCTGGGTAAGAGGAAGGGGTTGAACTATAGCCGTGAGGACTTCTCTGTCCTTCCAGGGTTTTAAGTTTATGGTAAAGCTGTTCTTTCTTCCTTTTATTTGGTTGGTAAACTTTATAGTTCACCTCACCTATTTTCTCGATTATTTCATACGGGCCCTGCCACTTAGCCAGGAACTTGCTTTCAACTGTTGGGACAAGAACCAACACTCGGTCCCAAGGGTTGAAAGTTCGAACCTTAGCCGAACGGTTGTAAACCCGACTCTGGGCCTCCTGTGCTCGCTGCATGTGTTCCCTGACTATGGGCATGACTGCAGCAATTCTATCCTGCATGAGGGTAACATGTTCCACCACACTCTTATTGCTCCCAGGTCTCTTTTGCTATATCCAAGAGACCCCTGGGGTGACGACCATGCAATAGCTCAAAGGGCGAAAAGCCTGTGGATGACTGGGGCACCTCTCTAATGGCGAACATAAGGTATGGCAGGAGACAGTCCCAATCCCTCCCATCTTCTTTAACATGTTTTTCAGGGTTTTGTTAAAGCTCTCTACCAACCCATCAGTCTAGGGGTGATAAACAGAAGTTCTTAAATGTTTAATTTTCAACAACTTACACAGTTCCTTCATAACCCGAGACATAAAGGGTGTACCATGGTCTGTGAGGATTTCTTTAGGAATGCCAGTGCGGGTAAACATATAGAACAGCTCTTTAGCAATATTTTTGGAGGCTGTGTTTCTTAAAGGGACCGCCTCAGGGTACCGCGTAGCATAATCCATAACTACAAGAATATACTGATGGCCCGAGCTGACTTTACCAGTGGCCCTACCAGGTCCATTGCAATTCTTTCAAATGGGACCTCAATGATAGGCAATGGCACTAGAGGACTACGGAAGTGAGGTACCGGGGCAGACAGTTAGCAATCCGGGCAAGAATCACAATACCCCTTCACCTCAGCAAATATACCGGGACAATAAAACCTTTGTAAAATTCGCTGTTGGGTTTTTTCCTGATGTAGGTGACCACCCAGGGGGTGAGTGTGGGCCAGGTCCAAGACCATTCGCCTATAGGACTGGGGCACTAACAACTGCTTTACCACTTTGTCAACCCGATACTGTAAATCTTGACTGACAGAAAAATGAGGGAAGACACTCTCAGCACCAGGTTCCTGAGGTTCACCATTAATTACCTTAACATTTTCCCAGGCCCTGTTCAGTGTAGGGTCCCTTATTTGGGCTGTTCCAAAGTTAACCCGAGAGACCTCCAAATCTGGCATATCAGATGCTTCAGAGGGCTCTAAGGGCAACTCTGTTTCACCTGCTAGTACCTCTAGGTGAAAATGATCTGCTTCAAGCATGGTCACCCCTTCAGTAACTACCTCTGAGTTAGGTTCACAAACCCCTGGTAAATCCTTGGAATCCCTTTCTCAGACCCCTGTGGAAAATCTTCCTTTCCCCAAAGCTTCCAAAAGAGAAAGTCTGGTCCCAAAATTACACTATGCATCAAAACAGAGGAAACACCCACTTCATGACAGACAGTACCAGTAACAGTTTCAAATATCACTATAGCAGTGGGATAACTTTTAGAGTCTCCATGAATACAGAGCACCCCAAGACTACATTCATTAACTTGGTCTGGGCTTACCAAACTGGTGTGCACCATTCTCACTAAGCTCCCGGAATCCAACAGAGCTTGAACCGACTTTCCACCCACCGCCATATGCAAGTCAGTGTCTGCAGTGCACACAGGGTGAGCAAACAACGACACCTGCTGAGCCGAGTGACAATCCATGGGCTCAGCAGGTAGTGGGCACCTGGGTGGCAGCAACATGACCCCACTCATTACATCGCCAGCATTGCACTTGGCCTCGACCCTTGGTTGGAGGGGACAGCTGGGTTTTGTCAGCTCCTTTAGACCATTCTATAGCCTTTTAGTCAGCCCCGGTATCCTGAGGCAACAACTCACTGGCTTTTCCTGGGGACCTTGCAGATGGATGTTTTGTGGCTTGCTTGCGCTGTTGTGGAAACAATCCTAAATTGTCCTCAGCGGCAATATAGTGTTCCACCATTTCCACCAGATGATCGGCTGTCTGGGGATCAGCATGACTCACCCATCTCCTCAAGGATGGCAGAAGAGCTCTCAGAAAGTGATCCACATTGACCCTTTCCACGATTTGAGGAGCTGACAGGGATTCTGTCTGCAGCCACTTTTTCACAAGATGAATTAAGTCATACATCTGGGCACGGGGAGACCTCTACTGCTGGTATAACCACTTGTGCACCCGTTGAGCTTGCACTGCTGACAGAGTATCTCCGTTTTTAACCTGTCATAGTCTTTGGCATCGGATATGGTCAAATCAAAGTATGCCTTTTGGGAGTCTCCAGTCAGAAAAGGCGCTACCAGACCTGCACACTGGGACTTGGGCCAAGACTCCCTCTCGGCAGTCCTTTCAAAAGTATGCAGATATGCCTCAACATCATCATGTGGCATCATCTTTTGCAGAAAACGACTGGCCTTAATGGAGCTATCTGTGCTAGGGGCCCCACTTGACACATTGGACCCCAGTGCAGCCATCTGCTGTACCACATCCATCAAGAGTTGTCGATCAGCCTCAACCACCTTTGCTAATGCTGCCAGTTGAGCTGCAAGCAAACGATTAGTCTCTTGCTGGGTGGCCATACTCTGCCTCTGGATGGCATTGGTCTCTTGCTGTGCAGCATTTGCCTCCTGCTGACTAGCATTGACTTTGGCCAGCTGCAACACAAGTTCCTCCATGTTGTTGAACTACAACTCCCACAGTCTGCAGCAGATAGCACTGCCCTTTTAACAATGGCTGTCCTATCATGCTCACTGTCTCTCTGTTGACCGCATCCAAAACACCATTTGTAGAGGATAGCTCAAAGCAGCGGGTATGGTTCAGGTAAAACAGTTCTTACAGAGGAGACAGGAGGCTTAGGTTTGCAACAAAAATGAAACAGGCTCCTGCCTGGGGTTTTATTGTTCAAACCGGACAACTTAAACAGGCACAAGTTCTGTGCTATAACAGTCAAATAACAAGGAAAACCTCACCGGTTTGCAGTGTTACAGTACATAGGAAAGTTCCTTGCGGCGGTAACAAACAGTCGCTCTTTTGAGTTGCAGTCAAACACACAGTTTGTTCAAAATAACTTCACAGCATGTCTTCAGAGGTTCTCTCTGACTCCCAGTACAACACACCCCCACTCCCCCAACAGGCTCCCTTAAACAGCCCCACCTGCGGACTAATTGGGCAGCATACTGAACTATCCTTGCTCCAGGGTCCTAGCCTGTCTTACCCTGGAGATTTAAAGGAGCCAATACCTCAGGTTGGGTGCTATATACCTCCCATCATATACAGGCAGCCTATTGGGACATAGCTCTTTGTCACTATATATATATATATATATATATATACACACACACACACACACACACAGATCTCACTTCTGACTGTATTGTAGTTAATGCAGATGTTACACATTAAGGGGGTTATTTACTAAAGTCAGAATTTTAAAAGTCAGAATAAAAAAATACTCCATCTTAAACCTGGCAAGGTCATGTAGAAGTCAATGGTTGGTGCGCTGATCTGGGTTTTGAACGATAATCTGCATAATCGCACAATTCGAATTTTTCACAATTTTATCAAGAGTTGGGTCGAAGGTGTTTTACTAAAATAATGAGAACATTTCAGATTTTAGTAAATAACACTCTAAATTTCCTTAACTATTAGTTTTCCCAAGTCGCCCGAAGTTTCCTCGCGAGGCAACTTCGGAAAACGAAATGGGAGTACCATCCCACCGGTGTTGGGAGGCACTTTGCGGAGATTAGTCACCCAAAGAAGAATCGATTTGTCACTGGGCGACTAATCTCCCCCAGTGGCTTAGTTTGCCCCTGCCCTAAGCCTGCTAAAAATTATTTAAACATTAAATAAACACAATAGGATTGTTTTGCCACTAATATGGATTCAGAGTTTAGTTGCCATCAATGTACTGTTTTGTTATTACACAGAAAATGGAAATATTTTTTTAAAAATTAGAATTACCTTAGGGTTATGGAAGATAGCTCATAGTACAAGTTGATCCAGGGACTAGTCCGATTGCCATCTTGGAGTAAGGAAGGAATTTTTTCCTCCTCTGAGGTAAATTGGAGAGGCTTCAAATGGGTTTTTGTTGCCTTCCTCTGGATCAACTAGCAGTTAGACAGGTTATATTTAGATTTAAAAGGTTGAACTTTCAACCTAACTTACTATATTACTATGTCACACTAGGTTCAATTAACTTTCAAATAGTTTCATTAGATTACCCTCCTGTTAGTTTATGGTTATTCATATTTTCATAACAGAATTAATTGTAGTAATCACTGCAGTTGGAGAGGGAGCATGACTCAAAGAGACCACATTTTAGTAACTAAAGTCTGCATTCAGCATTTTATCTTGAAGGCCAACATGTTGTCTGCTATGACCTGTTCCTGAACTACTTATTTAAATGTAACATATAAAAATACTTAACAGGTGATCATTTTAGCATGGCACCATATAAGCACACGGATCATCAGCAGTACACACAAAAGCATAATACGATTTGGTAACCGATACACTGAAACAGAATTACACATTTAGAAACAAATGAAACTTTAAAAGCACTTATAAAAATTTTGTCAGCTTCAATAAAACAACCTGCTAGGAAAAAATGTTAGTCATTAAATATTTGCAGCAAACCAGTTTCTATTTTGTTTTTTCATCTTTCTCGGACAGACTGAAAAGCATTAATAATGCACAATGATTCCAAGGCAAATTAGTTACACTAACATAATGATGCTAAACAGTCAAGCAGTCCAAGTAATGAAAATACAATGCTCATATTTTATTATAGGTCATGTGGAGTAGAGAACATCATATTAGATTATTAACCTATAAATGCTGCAATTTCTCTTAGAGCCAAGCTGAGTAAATAACATGTTTAAAATGCCATTATATTTTTGTGTGTATGTCATTTTATCATCTTTAAAGTGGACCCGTCACCCAAAAAAATTATTCAAAATCATATTTTATCACATTAGTCCAGCAAAATGAACTTTAATTACACTATATAAATTATTTGAATCTTGTTTCCTTCAGAGTGGAAACTCATAATTATAGCAAACAGGCAGGAACCATTTTGTGCACACTGTTATTAAGACAAGCCTTCCATCATCTCAGAATCTTGTTTGTGCACCAGAATGGGGGACCTGAAGTCCATCCCTGTGCCCTAGTTACACGATTAAACGGTGAAGAGAACAGGGGAATGTGGGGAGAGCAGTGACATGTAGGAAGTGCTGAATGGAAAGTGAAAGCAATTGTCTGCCCCGCCTCTATGCCTAGGCATAGAGGCAGGGCAGACAATATTTGATTGACAGCTGAGATTTTTAAATGAGTTTACAACAGCTATGATTGCTTTAATAAAAAATAGAAATTGGATTTCATGTTTAATTTGAAAAGGACTTTTATTATACAGATTTTTGTGTCTGGGTGACGGGTCCACTTTAATAATGTAATCTAAATTTTGTTTTGTGTCATTCTATTATAGTATTTTTATATTTATATTTAAAATATTTTAAATAGTAACCATTATGATAGTTGTGCAATTAGTCCAAAACGAATGTCTCCATCATTAAATAATTAGGTCCAAAAAAAATTTATAAAATGATACAATAAGAATCCCTAATATTTCAAAAGTATATAACAGATACTTTCCAATAAAAGGCTACTAGCAAGGTGGCTGGAGGCAGGGCTATACTGTAGCACTATGCATGCCACTGAACACAAATATTTACTGGATATCTGTTACGGTTCTGTAACCAGAACTGGCCCACCGGGATACCAGGAAAACTCCTGGTGGGCCCAGGTGTCAGTGGGCCCTTTTGCTTCTAACTATGTGGCCAATTTCATGGTCATTCCTTATTTCTTTATGGGAAAAAAATGCTTAATAATGGAAGAATAGACTAAGTATATATAAAAGACTAGGAGATTAAAGAGGATGAGTGAGGAGAGGAGAAATAACAGTTTGTAAAGTGTGCCCATGGTCTAAAGTTTTCTGGTGTGTCCCTGGCATCCAAGTCTGACACTGTCTGTTCAATGATAATATGATATAATAATGATAATATAATAAATTATATTTAGTTTTTTTTAAAGAATATAGAGTGTAATGCCCTTTAACATTTCTTGCTGGTATGACATTTTCCTTAGCTTGTGTTAATATTGCTCTGTGTGTTTAACTACCTAATTAAATGGAGTGCGACTTTTATAGGGAAAATGTCAGTATTTTTCAGGTCATAAAATTCATCCAAATCAGCAAAGCTTGCATTTTCCTAGTCCGGAATGAAGCTGGGGTGGGTGTAAAGACAGATGATCAGCTTTAATCACAAGTACTGAATCTCAAGTAGGGGACATTTTTGTTTTGGTTTTCTCTTTCAAATTTGCTGTCACATTTTAAAATATGTCAGAACCCCTGTATTTTAAATTTGGCCATTTGATAGAAAATGTTGGACACCGAGATGTCACTTTATATTAAGGATGTCTAGAACCTTGCATATTCCATTAAAAAGAAATTATTTGCAGCGAGGCATGAAAAAATAAGATATATGATGTTATATGTAATAACTTGCTGCATTCCTACAGGGCTTGTGAATTGTCTACTTCACTTTGATAAACACATTTCTTTGATGAGAATTTCTTGTGAAGAGGAGGAGGAGCAGTGTTTTTTTTCTCTTTATACTTGTCATTATTTCCCTCAGTTGTACCTTCTGTATTTATTTAAAGCTCTGGAAATAAATAAATCTACACCAATCTCCATCACCTGTCAGATGTGACTAAGCACTACAGATTATTTTCAACATCTGAGCAAAAAAAAGATTAATTGCTTTTGATTAGTGTATGTATATTTTGGCATATACGTAGAAATGAAAAAAAGATTACATTAAAAAAATGTGGCAGAAAATGTGTTTCCACTTCCACATAGCTTCTGAGTATTAACTGGATTAGTAAACTGTGTTTGAGAGACAAAATAAAATCTTTAAATGGTAATGGTTACAGCCTGATTGTTAATACAATACTGTGGAGTCCGACACTTAGAGCCATAGGGAGATTGATTGAGTCACCAAAAGTTTTTGCATGATAAAATTTGCTTACTATTACTTTAATTGCTTAAAATGTGCTTACATTAGCAAAATACTAACATTTGCATTTTCTCATAGGGTAGTCAAAGAAGATTCTTGATGTTAATGACTTCAGTATCACAGGTAGTTGACAAAAGAAAGTACTTAAAGCATTCTGAGTTGGGCCCTAACAACAAAAATGAATACAGTGTTTTTTTTAGCTTTTATTTTCCTGTTAAGGCTCAGAGTACAGTGTGTAGAAAATATTCTCTGTGTAGTTATATTTAAACAAATTAACTGTTTTATTGTTTACCTTTTCCAAAGCAGAGACTTGCAAAGCAAAAGCACATAGCCACTGAGAAAGGTCTTAAAAAATGTATATTTATATCTATCTATCTATCTATCTATCTATCTATCTATATATTAATATCTAGAGGAGGGTATTTTGTGCACATTGGTTCCAAAAGTATCAATGTGAATTGTTTGCTATCCTCAAACTGTAAACTGATTAGTTTGATACCCTCGTTATATATAGAGAACTGACCAAATGTTGGATAACAGAGGAAACTTGAACTACTAGCTAGTAAGCTGTTACCTCATTATTTATAATAATAGTTGTATTCCATGATATTAAAAATTGAGTATATCTCCTGAGACATTCATTTCCACATGTAAACACTGCTGGACAATTCATCCTCAAATTTGCATACTAAAAAACAATCAAAAATTTTTAGGAATAGATTTATTGAGCTCAAATGTCTTCCTGTTACAACATGATGTTATAATTTTCTAATTATAATTTTTCTCCCATTCACTATTTCCCATATATATATATATATATTTATTGTGTATATAGATATATATATATAGATATATATATATATATCTCTATCTATCTATCTATCTATCTATCTATATATAATTCCTCTTCCCCATTACCTTTGATCACTAATAATGTTTTCTAGGCTTGCGCAGACAGTAGCGATTATAAGCTATTGGCCAAGTATTCCAGGGTTTAAAATAGCTTTACTATCATCAAAAAATCTGATGCAAAATTTGTCACCTAATGCAAAAAATAAAATAAAACTTTACTCAAGTAAATAAAAAAACCTATGCCTAAATAATGTTCATCTGCGTTAACTTCCAAATCTGATTCAATTACATTAATTACTTATCATTTTTTAATGTGTTTTGAGGTAAAATTTTCCCTCAATATTATTCATATAGTTAAATTATTTTACAATGCATTGCAATCTAATATAGAGTTTACACAATGTATTGTAGGGTACTCCATGGACTCAACATTATTCATACTGCTTGGTAAATATGGCCAACTCTACAGATGGATAGAGACCTAAGAGACATTAAGTGGCTAGTCAGCATTATATAAATGAAGCAATCTCTTATTGGACCATTAATTGTTATCGCAATATACATCTTCCTAATGGAAAGAGAATGTTATAAAAGTAGCATCTGGCGGCTTTTTATTAGCTTTGGATAGTTCACATTCAACTTTCCAATCTTCAACCTGCAACATCTATGTGAAATTGAACAGCTTTCATTACAAGCTGCACATAACAAAGATAATCTTCTGCATTTAGATGGGGCAGATTAGGAGCAGAAGTGTCCAGTCCAGTACTGCACAGCTATGAGGATACAAAGCAATAAAAAAAAATAATAGGCTCACGTCATAGCTAAACTCAGCAGACTAGTGACTTTTTTTTTAATCTTTAAATTTCCTCATATATTATTTGACACAGGGAAGAAAGAAAAAATATCAATTACATGATTTAGTACAGTCAGGATATTTCTCATCAGCATTTAGCTGTTTCAGCCATCCCTTAACGTACAGTAAAATTCATGTTAAAACCCCCCACCATTCTTAAAGAACTTAAACTTCTGCACAAAGTAACTATAAACTATGCAAAATTCTTAAAGGAGAAATAAACCCTAAAGTTAAAAAAAACCCTACCCCCCAACCCTACATAGACCCCCTCCCCCCCCAGCCTAGCAACTACCCTGGGCAAATGCCCCTAAGTCTTACCCCTCTGTGCAGATTCTGTGCAGTGGTCTTCTTCTCTTCAGTAATCTTCGGAATGAGACCGCTGTATCAGTTTGCGACAGCTGCGCATGCGCCGAAAGTAGCGAAAATTGCTGAAGTGTTGGTCTCAATCTTAAGATTAGCGAAGTGGCTGAAAATGTCGCCCGTGAACTCCGCTGGATAGAATCTGCGCCTCTATCCACTTAAGTATGAGATAATGGGGGAGAATGTAATCTTAGGGCTATGGCAAACATTACAAGTATTGTTTTTTTGTTGCAAGGTTCATTTTGTTTAATGTAATAGTGTGACTGCTGGCCAACTGCTTGTTGGCATTAAAAACTCTCTATCCACCTAATAATTTGCCCTAAATGTATATTCATATCCATCTTCCTGATGCTGAACTCATCCTTTCCATGTAAGGAATCAGATTACTTTTACAGATTTACTTTGGCTGGCAAGATTTCAGAGTGGAACACTACCATTTTATGGTGCCTAGCATCCTATGCAACACTCTGGGCAAATTCCTCACTGATTTCTTTACTGTGCACACACAGGATGCTGGTATTACAAAAAGTAGAATGGCATAGCACTGAGAACAAAAGCACCTGGGGTTGGTGCATCTTTGGAAAAAGAGGAGTGCTGGCCTAGTGTCTGAGGTAAATAACCAGAACCACTGGCCTGCTGGCTACTGGGGGTGCAAATGTACCTGGGCTCACACCTGCTGGCCACCTTACACCACTGCTTTTAAGGGCAATTCTTCTTTATTCCTTCAACAACATTAGAACAATCTAGACTTGTTTCTTCATTTGGTATGGGACAATAGATGCTACATTGCTTTAGATGCAGAGCACAATTTGCTTATTATTGTGATAATGGAGTCCATGTAACTAAGGGGCAACCTCCCACTTGCTTATCATCACACTACATACTGTATCTATACCACTATTTCTGATGAAAATACATCAGCCACATTGTACTTTGGAGCCACATTGGCTTTGACACCATTTAGTTTTCACTGCTTACGTAACTTTGTGTAACATAGAGAAATGCTTTTTATTTTATATAACAAGTACAGAAATAGTATAGACCTAAGAGCAGCTTTATATGTTCATTGTTTATGCACATTAATTATCTCTTTAGTACATTCGTTGCTGTAAGAGGTCTAAGCCCAAGGTAATATACTAAACAAATTTGTAATAGTAACACAATGACACTTGGGGTCAGATTTATCAAAGGTCAAGATGAATTTTCGACTGAAAAAAAATCTAATTTTGAGATATTTTTGTGTACTTCGACTAGGTAATAGTTTAAATTCGATTTGAATTTGTAAAAAAATTAAAAATTTGAATATTGAAATTTATCATGTACTGTCAGAAAGAGAAAGTAATACAATTCTCAATATGATCTCTAAAGCTTCCAGAAATAACTCAATTTGTGCATCCTGAGTCAACCAGCCGGGTGAAGATATATCGACGATATTTTTTGTAGTATGGCGGGGTGACGTGGGCTCCATATCTCGGTTCCACGACCATCTCAATGGGTTTCATACTTCCATTAAATTCGCACAGATGTATGATGTAAAAGAAATTTACTTGTTAGATGTACTTGTTTATAGAGACGGAGGATTACAAACAAAATTATATTCTAAACCCACTGATCATAATCAGATATTGCACTTTGAGAGCAATCATCCATTGCATACCAAGAATTCTATACCAGTTAGTCAGTTAACACGGGTGCATAGACTGGTTAGTGATCCCGTAGTCAGGGATGTTCAAATTAAACAAATGAGAACCAAATTCAGACAGAGGGGTTATCCATCTAGAGTGTTAGATAGAGCAGAACAAGTTATGAGCCACAGGAAGGTTAAGAGAACAAAGGGTCCTAGAATCACTTTTGTTACACAGTATGGAGGGTTAAATAGACAAATAAATAGAATTTTGCAGACACATTGGTACATCATACGTAAGGCTTATCCTACAATGGAAGAATTTACTTCCCCTCCGCTAATATCATATAAAAGAGGTAAAACCATTGGGTCCAAATTAACTAAATCTAAAGTACAAAAAGAAAAGATATTGAAAAGTAGATTTTTGGACTTCATAACAGTGGTATGTACCCATGTCTGGATTGTAAACAATGCAGACATGTAATAAAAGGGAAATCATTTGTACATCCAGGAACGGGAGAGACAATTCCAATTAAGGGATACTACACTTGCTTATCCCAATTTGTGGTATATGCGATTGTATGCCCATGTGGGAAGATTTATGTTGGGGAAACAGTTCAGAAGGTCAAGTCACGTATATCCCAACATAAGTCAACCATAAAATTAGGGAATACTGCATTACCATTGTCACAACATTTTAAAGAACAGGGCCAACAGTCAAACAATTACAATTCATGGTATTGGAGATGGTACCCCCATTAGAGAGGGGGGAGGAGACCGTGAACTAAGGTTAAAACAGAGAACTTTGGTGGATTAAAAGGCTGAATTTACTCCATCCGCTAGGTTTAAATAAGGACTATAATCTGTATCTATTTTTATGATCTGCATCTGTTCCCATACATTGTATCTGGTTTATACAATGTAACAAACTAGTATTGGTACATGTATATCTTATCTGTGTTCTATTCAGTTTACATGGTAGGAACCCTGCGTGGAGAACTATGAAAATGCTGCTATGTCACTTCCTATGATGGACTTTAAAAACCTACACGAACTTTGATTAAACCTTGCACCATTGTTTCACATGGATTGAGAAAGAGCCTATCTAGGCACGAAACATAACTATTATTATGTGCACATATATGGTGATGTAACTTTTTACTTTTTAATACATTTTTTGAATAATAGAAGCAAGTGCTGTCCATTACTTTTTACTATATACACACACACACACATATATATATATATATATATATATATATATATATATATATATATATATATATACAAATAGCAAAGAAACTCCATGTCTTTAAAGGTGAAAAAATCAAATCATATTTATTTTGACATTTCGGCTCCTAACTCAAGCCATCCTCAGGAACTGATAACAACACAAACACAAATATTGAGAAAAAAAGGTCTTTTTATATAACTTATAAAAATATTTTAAAGTTCTTTCAAAATTTTAGAAAGTATGTTAATTCTGAGGGTTGGAGAGACCTACAGTTTAGGTTTATTCACCTTGGCTATGCATTATTATTTCAGAACTCTCCTCATTTCTCAAAGGTATCATTTTGTCCAAAATGCAAAAAAAAAAATAATTTAAAAACATTTATTGGAGAAAATTGTAAAATGTATCAAAGATTAAATTAATATAGATATTAAATTGGGTTCAGACATGAAAATCTAATTTCTAACAACAAATAATGACTTTTTTGTCAATTCCTCTGCTGAAATTCTTGATTTCTGTCAATTACTGGTTGCAGACACTATGAAATCTATATTTTTATGCTCGATAACAGAAAAAGCATGCACACTGAAAGAATTCAGAATTGAAGATTTTTCTTTAAAGGGATACTGTCATGGGAAAAAATTTTTTTCCAAAATGCATCGTTTAATAGTGCTGCTCCAGCAGAATTCTGCACTGAAATCCATTTCTCAAAAGAGCAAACTGATTTTTTTATATTCAATTTTGAAATCTGACATGGGGCTAGACATATTGTCAATTTCCCAGCTGCCCCAAGTCATGTGACTTGTGCTCTGATAAACTTCAATCACTCTTGGATTGATATCACCCCCTCCCTTTTCCCCCCCAGCAGCCAAACAAAAGAACAATGGGAAGGTAACCAGATAGCAGCTCCCTAACACAAGATAACAGCTGCCTGGTAGATCTAAGAACAATACTTAATAGTAAAAACCCATGTCCCACTGAGACACATTCAGTTACATTGAGAAGGAAAAACAGCAGCCTGCCAGAAAGCATTTCTCTCCTAAAGTGCAGGCACAAGTCACATGACCAGGGGCAGCTGGGAAATTGACAAAATGTCTAGCCCCATGCCAGATTTCAAAACTGAATATAAAAAAATCTTTTTGCTCTTTTGAGAAATGGATTTCAGTGCAGAATTCTGCTGGAGTAGCACTATTAACTGATTCATTTTGAAAAAAATGTTTTTTCCCATGACAGTATCCCTTTAATGAACAAAATAAAAAGGAGATGGTCAATTTATGTGGAAATCTTAGATGACATCAAAAAGGAATTTATACATCAATTTATGGGGAAGGCTGATTAAGAATTCAGGAACAGAATTTGATTGTTGCTCCATTCACGTAATTTTTCATTGGTATTTATTAATTAAGTCTATCTAGATTTTAAAATCCTTGTGTTTGAGCAATTGTGAATAATAAATAAATGAGAAACAGGTCAAAGTAGTTAACAATATTTGTTTATTGTTCATGTAAAAATCTGAATGTTATTTATTTGAAACATGAATCTGCTCATATATTATATGCTGTAAAACAGTCAACTTGTTTTATTGTCAAATTAAAAAAAAAAGAATTTGAAAAGAAAAGAAAGTACTTGCAACACCGTTTTCTAGCTACCGATGATGTTCCTCGCAACAAAGGGAACCCTGTAATCGACACCTGCCATTGAACTGATACGTACAGTACTACTTGTGTTATTGTGGGTAACTGAAGAGTAAATATACACTTAAAGACATGTAAACCTCCCACACAAAAATGTAATCACTAAAGAGCCTCTTTTAAATCTCTAAATACCTGCCACTCTGGTTGTTCAAAGGTTAACAGTACGACTGCAGCATCCCATTAATCAATTAGGATTCCTTCTGCTCCTCTAACACACTCAGCCGCCTCCCTCAGGAATTTCCTTTGACTGTTGGCTCCTGAGCATGCTCATTTCTTCTCAACTCAGATTAATAAACACACCCTCCAGTCTAGCGGCCAATGAAGAGATGACATTGCTGGCTCCCATAGAAACTCTGCTCCTATTTTTAAATCCTAACTCCCTCTCATGAGCTCAGACTAACCATTACAGTGCTCAATCCAAGCAGGACTTGTCATCATAGTAAACTCAGTCTGTGTATCCCTGCATTCTTTAATTGCATGAACTTTACAGCACAAATGTGCTGTTTGCAAATATAAATGCACTGATGATGTATCAAGAGGGAAAATGACCCCTGGGTGAAAGCTACTATTTGTTTAAGGGAAATGTAATGACGCTGGCAAACGAGGGGGCTATATGCAGCACAAATAATGCCATCTGTAAGGGTGATGTGCCCAACTTATATACATGATAGGAAAATGTAGGTTTTACCTTTAAGTAACAGTTTGCATGTCTTTATGTGAATGTAATTAATAGGGATGCACAGAATCCAGGATTCGGTTCGGGATTCCGCCTTTTTCAGCAGGATTCGGATTCGGCCGAATCCTTCTGCCCACGCCAAACCGATTCCAAATCCTAATTTTCACATGCAAATTAGGGTCGGGGAGGGAAATTGCGTGACAAGGAAGTAAAAATTATTTCCCACTCCTAATTTGCATATGCAAATTAGGATTCCGATTCAGTTCAGTATTCGGCCGAATCTTTTACAAAGGATTCGGGGGTTCCACCGAATCCAAAATAGTGGATTCGGTGCATCCCTAGTAATTAACACAAAAAATAAAATGTATTGATGCACATAAGCATACAAGCATAAACATGCTCAAATAAGCCATATAAACCTACATGGAATCCATATGGATTGTATCTTGCTTGATTAGCACATTGCAACCATCATAGCACCATAAATGAAAGATGACTCTGCTCTCCAGGCTCATAATTACTACAACTGCTGCAGTCAGGGTCACCCTCTCTATCCTCATTATATTTCTCACTGGTCAGTTGAAACAACACTTGGTATTAATGGAAGGTGTTACTAGTTGATGATTGCATGCAGTGAATTTCAAAAAGTTATACACAGGCTTTTCACATTATACACTATATCTAATTTATCTTTTCTTTGGAGAAAAATTATGAAGGGCTTGGATATTTATACACTGCACCAGCAGTTTTTATTAACTTCTGTGAGAGAGAGAGAGAGAGAGAGAGAGAGAGAGAGAGAGAGAGAGAGAGAGAGAGAGAGAGAGAGAGAGAGAGAGAGAGAGGTGTTCTTTAAATTCCCAAATAACTGAATTAAATTGTTGGTTTAATAACAAGTTACTGCACCATCAAGCTTCAGATTTTCATTCTGTCATTAACCCCTTATCTGCAAAGGTGCAATGGGTCATTGCAAACATGGCAGTTTTCACTCACTATTTGTCAAGAAGATAAATATGCAGACATGTCAAAAAGCTTAATTAAATGTAAAGCACAGATCCAAAATCAAAAATTATGCTTTACAAAAAATAAAGTGCATTATATTTCGAATTTCAACGTTTTTTCAAATTCGAATCGAAGTATGACTATTCCCTAGTCGAAGTACACAAAAAATAGTTTGATATTTCTACAAAGTTCAAAATTTATAACGTTAAAAAAACACAAAAACCCTCTGAAGGCAAAACTTTGCCAAGTAAAAGTTGTTGAAGTGCTATAGAACTCAATGCGTGCTGCACTGATCCTATTGGACCGATTTAAATCACTTCAGAGGTTCGGAGGTTTTTTCTTCGCTAGACCTTTTTAAGGTTTACGTATTTTTTGACACATCATTCAATGCTTTTTTATAATTGAATCTTTTAATATATTCAATGATAATTGTGGTTTTAGTGTTTATGAGTGAAGTCATGGTTTTAAAAACCTCTAAAAGAACTTAGATTCAATCTTTAATAAGTATGCCTCCAAATGTCAATATTGTTTCCACAATACTATTATTACTCCTAAAACAGGCAGCAAAACCACAGTGATGTTACTAGAAATCTCTTGCCCTCTTGGTTATTCAGCTTCTATTCACATCCTTGAAGTGATAATTATTAAGTCTCAGCCTAATATCTGCACAAAACATGGCCTTTCCCATCTGTATTTATACATGTTAGTGGGATCTATCATATTGTTTTCCTCTTTGAGGTAAAACCTAAATGCTGAAAAAACTACATTACACCAATACAATCACAGTGGTCCTCCAAATAAAAGGCATACCAAAGGCCTTTAAGTGATTAAAAAAATCCCATTATTGTAATAAAAAAAACTAATGCTTTGACAATGTTATGCTTAAATTATACCCCCTTGTTCAACATAAGCACAATGAAGATACCTTTTTTATTTTTTCTTGAGCTAAACAGGGCAAACAGGGAAACTAAAGCTACTCCATGTTTGGTCCTTGCAAGGTAGATAATTACACACAGATAAGACAGATCGAAGAAAACAGATTAAGGGATGGGGTTTTTACATGGGTAATCTAATTATCTACAAGGACCAAGCATGGAATAGCTTGTTTTCCTGTTTAGCTCAAGAAATAAAAAAAGCCACAGAGCTAGAAATGTATGTTCAGTCCAAAAAAGGGTACACTGCCTCTAAATTCAGCATAATTGCTACTGATCTACCTGAAGATTCTGCCTGGCAAGACCTTCACTGTGTTGCCTGTAGTTTGCTAATCTCTTAATGAAAAGTCGGCCGGGATGTCATTTAAGATGTTGCATGACTTGAGAAGAGAAGCTATAGTAACTACCCTTTAAAGTTGCTCACATGATTTTACAGAGGGTAATTCAAAAATATATTTGCCACATGTATTTTCATAGATTTGGGTTCATTTTGGATTTATTTGGTTACTGCTAATACTGCTGCGCGGAAGTAGTTTAAAAATGGAGGCAAGCGGTCCCCTTTGATATGCATAAATATAAGCTTACACAGAAGTAAAGGCTTGTTCTTACAGAATCAGGTCACGTGTTATGTTCTATGTAAACAAACAGTAACACCAGGAAATAAAAAAGCCCTTTATGCATTTAAAGGTAATCTCCATTACATTACACAATCTATAATTTTAACATTCTTTAACATTTCTAGAAAGTATTATATTTTACATATAAATAGGGCCATTTTGATTTGCTGGGCGTGTAGACGTAAGCCATGAATACTGCATGGGAGGGGCTTTGTTTACACAACTGATACAACACAGCTGAGCACACCAGAGCTGGTACAAAGACACTGCAACACAGTATGCTTTTAAGTGACAGGATAGGAATAACTACTATATCAGTTCTGAAGTATTACATATGTTTGGTGTTATTTTTCATTTAGAAAAGATGAATGTTAGACTTACCTGAATTTGTTTCTTTAGGCTTACAAAAAATATAATTTTGAACATTTTTATTTTTTATATAAAAATATATCAGTTTAGATTTACAAAGATCAATTTGTAAACATTAAAGTACTTTACTGTAATGTTGTAGCAGTAGGGTAACTTCAAAAATAAGACTCCTTGCTAATCATTGCCCATGGGTGATAATGAAAAAAAGACTTTTGTTTAGCACACCGAAGACCAACGTTGCACCTTTTTTGGTCTTAGAGTGGAGTGGGCCATTTCCTTCCATACTGCCAGTGGGCTGTGCTTAGCTTTGACAACCTGGAGGCACTGCTGTTAAAACACAGGCATGTAGTTATGAGCAGCTTGATGTTCATAGGCTATGTTTGTGTTTTATGCAGAGTAGAGGGCGGGCATACTGCCATGCACTGCCAATGGGTGGTGCTCAGCTTTAAAGGATAGTTCAGTGTAAAAATAAAAACTTAGTTAATTGGTAGGCTGTGCAAAATAAAAAATGTTGCTAATATAGTTAGTTAGCTAGCCAAAAATGTAATCCATAAAGGATTGAGTAAACTGATGTCTAACATAACAATATGCTGCTTCAGCATGCAGGTCAGATTCAAAAGCAACAGTTATGACCCATGTGGTCCCCCCTCAAGTCAAGTGGAAACCAAAGTAGAAAGTAGTGTTCTGGCTATTATGTTAGACATCCAGTTACTCCAGCTTTTAAAGATTACATTTATGTCTGAGTATATTTATCCTGTTTTTATTTTTAAACTGAAAAGATCTTTAATACTCGTTAAGTATTCCTATTAAAACAAAGCAAATCCTGACACAGTTGAGCAGTGGCTCTAGTGAGGCAGTATAGACAGTGGGCCTGATATACTGTACCTGGCAAGCTTAAAGGGATACTGTCATCAGAAATCATGTTTTTTTCAAAACGCATCAGTTAATAGTGCTACTCCAGCAGAATTCTACACTGAAATCCATTTCTCAAAGGAGCAAACAGATTTTTTTATATTCAATTTTGAAATTTGACATGGGGCTAGACATTTTGTCAATTTCCCAGCTGCCCCTGGTCATGTGACTTGTGCCTGCACTTTAGGAGAGAAATGCTTTCTGGCAGGCTGCTGTTTTTCCTTCTTAATGTAACTGAATGTGTCTCAGTGAGACATGGGTTTTTACTATAGAGTGCTGTTCTTAGATCTACCAGACAACTGTTATCTTGTGTTAGGAAGCTGCTATCTGGTTACCTTCCCATTATTCTTTTGTTTGGCTCCTGGGGGGAAAAGGGAGGGGGGTGATATCACTCCAACTTGCAGTACAGCAGTAAAGAGTGATTGAAGTTTATCAGAGCACAAGTCACATGACTTGGGGCAGCTGGGAAATTGACAATATGTCTAGCCCCATGTCAGATTTTAAAATTGAATATAAAAAAAATCTGTTTGCTCTTTTGAGAAATGGATTTCAGTGCAGAATTCTGCTGGAGCAGCACTATAAACTGATTCATTTTGAAAAAAATTTTTCCCCATGACTGTATCCCTTTAATCATTACAACTTCAACGTGGTTTATGAAAGAATTCATTTATTGTGATTTGAAGGACAGAAATAGAAATTGTATCAGATGATACCTGCAAACACAACATAAAGTAGTCCTTTTGTTTATATGCTCTACTTCAAATTAACAGGTACTTCCATCATATGTTTATGCACCTCTGTTGCATTTGTTTAGGAACTGCCAATATTCATAAGTAACCAAAAGGAAATCCTCAAAGTTTGTGTGTATGAGCTAACTGATGTTCATTAGCTCTTTAATGGAGCACAGACTATGCCCTGTCATCATGCACACTTTGTACGTATGGACTTTGTATCTAATTATACAGAGGCTGTATTAAACTACATTTTGTTACTTCCAGTTGGCAGAGAGAAAATGGGAATTCACCAAAGAATTCAGAATAGGTGATACTGCTGGCCTTTTTATGTAGAATAAAATAGTTCAACTAACAAACAGTGCAAATCTGACTTTCCATAGAACTTTTGTCCACATACCCTCCACACCATGCAGAAAATATGTAAATATGAACATATACATTATTATAGAGGGAATAATATACTCTTTGTTGTGAAATATAAAGATAATATAACCTGAGCGGGCATTGAATTTTGGGTTCACTAATCCCCTCTCGTTACAACCTTACCTGAGGTGTTACTATGTCAATTAATCCCATGTGGTTACATATCGATGTATAACTAGCTTATAGGTATAAGTGTGTGTTGCCATATTTTGGCCCAACTATATACAAAGGCCACATACTGACCCGCAATACCGTTCGGTCCGTCCGGTTCGCCCACATACCGTGGGTCACCAGCACCTTGCTGCAATTGAGAATATAGTGGGGAAACAGTTAAAACTGTGAATACAAACCCACTCAACTATCTCAATTCATGGTTACCGTTTATGAGCTGCTGACCTCGTGTCTATTCAGCTTCCGTACCTAACCTTGTTTTTAAATATTTCAATATACATTTTTTTCGTTTCATATCATTTTTAGTTGGTTAATAAATAAAAGTTATGTTTTATTTATATCTTTTTGGGACCTCAGATTAAAAGAGTGGGTAGGTGCAATACTATGGGTCATACTTTTTTCCTTTTTTCTGTTTAATCATATATACCTTATGACCTTGCACACCACTAAATGTTATTAACCTTTATCAATGGATGGTGCTACCTACCTTTTCTTTGACGTAATGATAATATAAGTCACCTCAGAGTTCCATGACCATTTAAAGACATAAGGCCATGTGTTTTCATTAGGGATGCACCGAATCCACTATTTTGGATTTGGCCGAACCCTTGAATCCTTCGCAAAAGATTCGGCCGAACCCACGAATCCTTCGCGAAAGATTTGGCCGAATACGAATACTAATTTACATATGCAAATTAGGGGTTGGAAGGGGGAAAAACTTTTAATCCCTTGTTTTGTGACAAAAGTCACTCGATTTCCCTCCCTGCCCCTTATTTGCATATTCCGATTCGGTTTGGCCAGGAACCAAATCCTGGATTCGGTGCATCCCTAGTTTTAATGCAGGTCATGGGACTCCAAGGTGACTTCTAATATCCTCATTTATTACAAGGGGTAGGTACATTATTTATTATAATACACACATTTTATTTGTAATTTGTCATGAGACACAAAGTTCATCACTAAGCACCAGTTATATCATATATATATATATATATATATATATATATATATATATATATATATATATATATATATATACACACGCATAAAATGAACAATTAGGATGAGTCAAAAGAACAAAGTCACACGTTGAACAGCCTTTTTTAAACAGTGTAATAGTCAAGTATTGTGATGAACATTTTAACTGATATAAAACAAAATATAAACAGAAACCTTACACCTTTTATTTATGTATAATATGCACAATTTAATGGTAAGTTAAATACTGTATATTTCCTACCTACAGTATAACTAGGAAAGAAATAATACAGACCGTGGTGACACCATGGGAAAGTTTGTCACCTCTCCCTGCTAGGATCAGCTCTTGTGCAAATGTTAAGGCACTTTGTCTACAGCAAAGGCAAAGGGGTTCTAACTAAATGGACCAGGGCCTGGTAGGCGAGGGGCATTAAAACTACTAGAATAGGGCAACTGTGTGGAAACAGAGAAGCAGTTGTACAACACATAGGTAAACAAATAAGTAAATTGTGGAGCCTAAAATGCAAATTGGTTCATCCAAACATAAAAGATATATATAGTTAAAAAACAGACCATATAGTAAATAATGTCAGGACTGTGTAAGTCTTACCTAGAACCCCAGACATGTACAGCCAGATTTGTAGTATTACATTAAAACTAGAAATTTCTACATGGATCTGGAGAACAAATGTTTTCTTAATTTTGGCAGTTTATGAAGATTTTCAAAGGTAGTACTGTCCATAACCGAAATGATACATTTCATGATTTAACTCTTTAGTTTTTCTGCAAAGAAAATGCATAGTATCACTTGCGATATGCTGTCAGTAACCTGCACTGCTATTAAGGAACAAAAAATCCTCTTACTCATCACTGATTAAAACAGTGATCCCCAACCAGTAGCTCGTGAGTAGGGATGTAGCGAACTGTTCGCCCGCAAACTAGTTCGCGCGAACTTCGACCGTTCGCGTCCGCCAAATGTTCGCAAACGTTTGGGAACGTTCGCATTTTGAGTTCGCGATTTCCATTCGTTCGAACGATTGTAAGCATTCGATTCAATGAAAAGCATTCGATCGAATGGCTTCGATTGTTCGATTCGAATGAAAATCCTTCGATCGAACGATTAAAATCCTTCGATCGTTCGAATAGAACGATTTTAGCGGTGTTCGAAGTTCGCAAACTGTTCGCGAACGTTCGCATTTTTTGCCGGTGTTCGCGAACACCAAATCGGCAGTTCGCTACATCCCTACTCGTGAGCAACATGTTGCTCTCCAGCCCCTTGGATGTTGCTCCCAGTAGCCTCAAAGCAGGTGATTATTTTTGAATTCCAGGCTTGGAGGCAAGTTTTGTTTGTATAAAAACCAGGTGCACTGCCAAACAGAGCCTCAATGTAGGTTGACAATCCACATAGGGGCTACCAAATGGCCAATCACAGCACTTATTTGGCACCCCAAGAACATTTTTCATGCATGTGTTGCTCCCCAACTCCTTTTACTTCTGAATGTTGCTCACTGGTTCAAAAGGTTGGGGATCCCAGTACAAGAAGAGTTAAAAGAAACCTCCAGGCAATGGACTGAGTATAGTTATATATATGAATGTAAATATGTTAGCAACATATAAATACACAATAATAAGGATAAAGACTACTGTGGCAGAATACTTTCCCCAGCCTATATAAAATGGGGATTCTATTTTGCTTTGAACCATAGGATAAGCATCCCAGTACTAAGGGCTGCAATTGTGATTTAAATGTAAATTAAATTAGTGTATTTGTGTATTTAGATACTCTTACTATACACAGCTACAACTAATTTTGATCTATTCATGTTCAGAATGAGTGGAACTTCCAACAGGAAAGGCTATTATTATGGTCTGAAAGAGGGCATTGTGGGTAAGTCACAATAGGGGGAAACAAGCTGTGACCACTAGCATAAATATCTGCAGAAAAAAACAGATATGTTTATTCAACTCTCTCTACACAGTAATAATAAACTATTTCAGTTATACAATTTGGAATGCTGGCTTTAATTCTTACTTTGTTGCAAACAGGGACCTTTTTTTCATTTGTATCAGTTGTATTGATATTCATTGGTTTTGCTGCTACACATTTACAGCGCTATGGAAATGATAAATAATAACATGTATTGTGCTTTACCAATCAGGACAAAAAGTTATTAGTTCACTGTTAAGGGCAGGAAGGATGGGGAGCACTTTACTTGTTCAATAGAATAATCAGAAATTCCCAGCCATATATAGTGAATAAAGTACCCACTCTTGTAAAATACAAGGATATTATAAGTTACCGAGTAGTTTCATGACGGCCGAGTGTTTTTATACAGGCCATGGAACTCCGAGGTACTGTAACTTCTAATATCCTCATATTTTGCAACTGGGGGTACTTTATTATAATACACAAATTTCAGTGAGTCATGTGACAGAAATGACATCAGAACTCACCGTTTATAACTGATGACATCAGAACTCACCGTTTATAAGGATATCATTTACAGGATATTCATAGCTTTTGTGTATTATATCAATATAATGATGCCCATGGTGAAAGAAATAAACATGGTTCAGTTCACTGAGTACATGAGAAGCAAGCCTTCCACAATTATATTTTGAAATGAGAAAAGATAATGTGCAATCCCAAGAAAATAAAATAGCTAGCAATCTTTAGGAACCAGTGATATTCGAATGCTGCCTTACAGCTGTCATTTCTTATGGGCAAGAGCATTATAATCTCAATACAACCTGAACAATTATTTTATTCCCTCAACAATAGGGTAAGGGAGACCGATCTGCACACAGCTCAAGTAAATTATTCTGCATTGAATCTATTGATTCCGTTCAAATATTGTCAGAAAAGAGGCACATAATGGCAAAGGACTGCACTACGATGCATTTCAGTCGCACAACATAATACCTAATGTTACATTAAATTGCTTAAATTTTATACAATTTTTGGTTTATAAATCAAAGACTAAAAAGTTTGCAAATGGTAAAGCTGAGCTGTGGGCAAATGAGTGTAGGATAGAAGAGAAATAGCAAAATATAAGGCAAGTGAGATGTGTGTGTGAGAAATAAAGGCTCTGGATAATTATATCCTGGTGACAAATCAATAACAAGAGTTATTTTTACGGCAACAGCGATGACGAGCCTTGTGTGTGAGAATCTGTAGTTAAATACCCTGCCTGCTTTTTTTTAAGTGTCGAGCACATAAGGGCTTAGCACATTAGTACTTTAACTTTCAATCAGGCAGCTTGAATCCTATAAGAAGTGACGGAGTGTAAACAAAAGCGAAATATTCACCTTGTAGCTGTAGTAGTCTAAACACTGGGTAAAGTCCAGGTTAGAAGGATCCCCACTCAGGGCATTGCCAGCAGCGGCGGGGTAAAACCTTACATCCATGCTTAACGGGGTCTTGTCAACTCTTGCAGTTTTGTCCAGTCCTAAAGGAATGGGCCTTTAGTTGCTTGTCCTTTATTGAAGGCTCGGGTGCAGGCAGAGGCAAGTTTGTCAGCGGAGTGCGATTTAAAGGGCTGGTGGCAGCTCTACCAGTAATACCGCATTTACTATCGCACAGAAATCTAGAGCCGAGTCTCAAAGGTGGGACCGAGCTTGTTGAGCGCCGCGGGCGGGGGGTTGTGTATTTAAAAATAAAACCTGCTGTGAGGAGCTGAAGCACAAGAGGTGCCCATGCACCCAAATCGGCAGCAGCTACCGCTGTACACAAAGGAGCCACGCGTTTGCTTATTGGGAAAAGCAGCTCCCTGCGCTGCATAGGTTGCCGAGCACAGGAATGCCACTGAAAACAGCCCAAAACGCAGACTACACGTAATTGCTACAGATAATAATAACAACGTATAAACTCCAATCAAAAAGTAAAAATCCAGTAGACTTTATTCCGTCAATAAGTAATTGTGCAAAGATGGACTCATGAGTGTGTGTTAACTGACCTCTCTGTCTGTTTAAAAAAAAAAAAAGGAGGGGAGGGAGTTATTGATGAACAAAACAGGAAAAAAAAAAGTCTTTACAAGCAACGGTTGCAGAGAGGAGTTTGAAGTAGTAGAGAAAAGAGCTGCTGCTGGCAGGGCTCCCTGGGAGAAATGAATAAGTAATAGGCAGTGACAAGCAGGAGCTTGGGTCCCGCCCTCCTTCCTCCCCGGGCCACTCCCACCCAGTGCAGCTGCTACTGTGCACTTTGTGTGCATGCTGCTGGCACCCGCTGCGGTGTGTGTGTTGGGAGACAAGTTACTGCTTGGGGGATTCCTTGTGTTGCAGGAACCGTTTCGTGACTTGTGTGATGCAGGCAGCAGGCATCAGGTTATGAAACTTTGAAAATAATTCTCCTTATCTAAACTGTTTTTTGTGTCTCAAAATTGTTACAAAGTATCTTATTTGCACCTGTTACCTGAAACTTTTTTTCTTTTTCTGGCTGTTCAGTGCAGAGAAAATAGTGACTTTCCAGTAAAAATGAGAGACTGCAGGTTGAGCTGTCAAAAGAGGGACTGTCCCTCCGAAAAAGGGGCAGTTGGGAGGTATGCAGGCACCACTTCACCTGAGGGATACTGTGCTGTTTATTGCACTTTCATAAGATGCTGTTCAATAATATAATGCTTCTTCAGTAGAAAACAATCATTACAGTGAGTCACAAAACTTCTTCTAAAGCAATTTTTAAATTGCAGGCTGATTAATTGGAAATTTGTAATAGATTTTATTTTTAAAAAATTGCTGTGGTGTACACAGACACCATATAGTTCAGTAAGGTACACAGAAAGAAATCAGCAGCTCTCGGTCTAACCCACGCTGTGGCGTTAACCAGCTGCTTGAAACACCCTTGCTTCAGCGCTTGGTCTAACCCACATTGGAGTTGACCAGCCGCTATAAACGATAAAAAGCCAATATTTGTACACAAAAAGAAAGAGAAAAATTGCCAGCACACGGTTTGCCTTTAAAAAGAAGCATTGCAAAAGATGCGGTGTTAGTACCACATTTTGGCCAAAATATGTAAGCTCACATGCCACGTCAAGACCTCTCATTGTACATGAGTCCTACACTAGCCTTTGGCATTCTAAGTTTGTAGTGCATTTAAAAAAAAAAAAAAAAAATTATATATATATAAGTACCACCCGCTCACCACAACAGTATTTCCACGCCATCCCAATCTACCTTTTGGCAGTTGTTTATTCTGCCTACCCCTAGCTTGGTTCAAGTAACCAAAGTCACCAAAATGTCTAGTAATGATTGCAGCAGCACTGCAGCAGCACTGCAAGAGTGTGGCACTTTACTTTTGACTTTGTACAAAATGTCTAGTTATGATACACTCTGGGCACAAGGTGCTGCACAATGGTTGTAGAATTTTGCAGTGACTTCTGGTGGTAAGGATGACTGGATAAAATGATGCATTGTGGGAGAAACACGTTGATTTGTGACAATTATTTGGCTTGGCAATTAGACCGTCATTTACTTTTGTACATGAGGCATATTTTTATGAAATAGCTTTATACTGTCAATTAAGTGTTATTATTATTATTATCCTTTATTTTATCGTGCTGAAATGTTATGCATCACTTTGCAAGGATTATTCACCATTCCAATCAATCCATGCTCAGTGGGCATTCAGCTTTGTGCACAGAACCCTAAAACACCTTTATATCTGGAGGCCTATTTACTAATTTTAGGGGTTGAGGAGAAAAAAAACTTGAGCGTCAAAAAACCCCCCACAATAGAACTTTTTTTTTTTGAATGCTAGCTTTTTTAACTAAAGAATGACAGAATATTCCAGCATGCCTTCTTCTCAGAAGAAAAATTCACACACTAGTGAGAATAACATTATTCCATTTATTTTAACGAGGCTAAAACATTTGATTGTCCATTTTGGCAACCCTACCAGTGCCCATGCAAGCGTGTGATTGTTTCCAAACACTTTCCACTGTACAATGTGTACATGTGTTTGTTTTTCTCAGTAGAGTACTACATTTCTGAACATATTTACAAGATTCCAAGTGCCAGCCACTTCTGCATGTGCTCTAAGCTGAAAGTGGCATATTCTGTCAGCTCTCCTGTGGAGCATATAGGGTTCTACTGTGTATATGACTGTGTATAGGGTTCTACTGTGTACACTTCCTCACCACAATTGGATTTTTAAACCTCTGCTTTCCAGAGTGGGAGGTGCACAGCTTTTCTAAAAAGAAAAGGGACTTCAAATTCCAGAATCCATGGAAGTTGAAGCAAGGTGAAGGAAGCATCAAATTACTCTGTGAACCTAAAGGGGTGGTTGAGTGCTGGTCCCTGAAGGCAGACTATTAGGGTTCTAGTTTCATTTAACGCAAATCAAGTTATCAGAAAAAGATATGTGTAATGTGGCACTAATTACACTGCGCTTTAGAATTATAGTTTTGATTCAAATTTGTCAACATTCAGTTTGACAATAAGAACAGTCACATAAAATGAAAATGTTTTAAAGTAATGAAAATATAATGTACTGCTGCATGGGTGTGAGGAGGCCTATCGCCTCCCAGCGGGGGTAGTCAGGACCAAGGAGGAAGCTTTAGGGGTTAAAGTCCAAGTTCGTGGTACAAATAGGATCAGACGAAATCGTAATCAAAGTCGAGGCAAAAGTCCAAAAGCTAGGTAGAATAATATCAAAGTTGAGGTTCAGGCATGCTCAAAAGTCCAGTAATCAATATAACAGGATTTATCAAACATCCAGGAATGTTTAAAACAAAACCTACAATCGGGCATTGAAAAGGGGTCCTTTTATTTTGAATTTCACGCCGGGCGCGTGATGTCATCGCGCTGGCATTGGCCCACGTGACGTGGTTCATGGGCGCCGGCGGAGATGGGAGCGCCATCAAGCGCTCCTGACAATGGGGAAAACTTGTATGTTCACTTCAGAAACACAACTATAGTTTATATAAATAAACTGCTGTGTAGCAATGGGGGCAGCCATTCAACTCTGGAAAAGGCACAGGATACATAGCAGATAATGCTCTGTAGTAAACAATGGGATTCTTAAGAACATATCTGTTATCTTCTGTGTTTCCTGTGCTTGAATGGCTGCAGCTTCGGACTGGGCCCTGGCTCTGATGGGCCCCTGCCGGCCCAGACCTGGCCCCCGTTGCTGGCCTGCTCTTGGTCTTATTTTGGCTTTTTGTGCGCATACGCATAATTTTTAAGCGCATCCGCGTCACTGCACTGCACTTGTTTTTTTGAGCATGCGCGTCTGCCAGGAGTTTAATGGTCAGAGGGGGCCCCCGGGGACTGCCAGGTGGGCCCTTCGTTGTGCAACCCCGGAGGGCCTCGAAGGCTCCAGTCTGACCCTGAATGGCTGCACCCATGGCTACACAGCAGCTTGTTTATTTAAACTACAGTAGAGTTTCTGAAGCAAACACCTCAGTTTTACCAGTGCAGGACAACACTATATTATATTATCATTCCATCAAAACACTTATTTTTTTATGTTAATGTTCCTTTAACAGGAGAGGATAGTTTCAGCTTTGATGCCTATGAAACAATACAAAAGAAATGTAATAGTTGCAAAGTAAGCAATTAAAAGAAAACATGCACAATGCTAATTTCAGTACAAAGCCCTTAGTGCCCCTAATGCTTTCCTACACATTGCAGCCCTTTGTTCTTCCTAGCCTGTGTATCTGAATAACATGCAAACTAAGGGGCGTCCAAAGGGACTGTCAATTTGCCTCTGACCATACCACCCTTCTGAATACAGCTATATTCCTAGTAAAAGCATATTTCCCCTGACTTAGTAAATATGTTGCGATAGATACTAATACTCAGATGCAGACAACATATTGTAGTTAAAAGCAAATTAGTTAATGTCAATGCCATGGTATTTTGCTTAAATAGCTAAAAGAGAGGTGCTTACTGAAAATATTTCTCATATGCTAAGGATCTAAATAAAGAGCTGGTTTAGGTGTGCTTAAAGTGGACCTGTCATCCAGACACAAACATCTGTATAATAAAAGTCCTTTAATCAAATTAAACATGAAATCCAATTTCTATTTTTATTAAAGCATTCATAGTTGTTGTATTCATCAGCTGTCAATCAAATATTGTCTGCCCCTCCTCTATGCCTTAGACATAGAGGTGGGGCAGACAATTAATTTCACTTTCTATTCAACATTTCCTAGATGTCACTGCTCTCCACAAATTCCCCCTCCCTCTTCATTGTTTAATTGTGTAGCCAGGGCAGGGGGATGGACATTGGGTCTGCCATTCTGGTGCACAAACAAGATTCTGAGATGATGCAATGCTTGCCTTAATAACAGCGTCCACAAAATGGCTCCCACCATCTTGCTATAATTATGAATTCCCAGACCGAAGGGAACAAGATTCAAATAATTTATATAGTGTAATTACAGTTCATTTTGCTTGACTAATGTGGTAAAATAGTATTTTGAACAAGTGTTTTTGGTGACGGATCCCCTGTAATAAAAAACTAATGACTTGGTGCAAATTACTTTTTGTTCAACCTTTTTAATGTTGAAATCCTTACTATTAATAATAATAACAACACCAACACATATTTATTAAGCACCAACATATTCTTAGCACTGTACAATAAATGGGCTTTTACATTGAACACACAGCCAATAGTTGGTACAAGAGTTAGAGGACCCTGTCCAAACAAGCTTACAATCAAAATGTATTGGCTGCATACAGGTGCATATTATTCCTAAATATTTGATATATTTGCATCAAATGTACCTTCATTAACAATGGAAGTACCCCACTTGCATTGCATGACAGAAAAATGTATGGTTTGTGGAACACAGTAATGTCCACAGGTTTTGTTATGTTGTACTGTCTTCTGGTATGATTTAATACTGAAAGGGGCCGATTCATCAAGGGTCGAATATCGAGGGTTAATTAACCTTCGATATTCGACTAGGAATTGAAATCCTTCGACTTCGAATATCGAAGTCGAAGGGTTTTTGTGCTATTTCCGATCGAAGTAAAATCGTACGATCGAACGATTTATCCTGCGATCGCAGGAATAGTGCCTTCGATTCGAAGTATTCGGTCGTAGCGTACTGTCAAATAAGATCGAAGTAAGATCGAAGTGACCCTTGCCCCACTTGTATTCGAATCGATCGATTCGAAGTTTTTATGCCCCACTTCCTTTTTGCCATTTTTTTCAAACAGGAAGCCCTCTAGAGGCCATTTTAGGTGCATTTTCGGCCCAATTGCGCACTTGCTATTTAGACTGCACAGGTGGAGGAGGTGTCTGAGGCAGGTTGCTTTTTTTTTTGAAAATGGCTGGTAGGAGGAGGCTTGAGGAGGAGGAGGAGGAGGGGGAACGTCTCTCCAGCCCTGGGGAAGTGCCAACGGCGGCTGGATCCCACACTATGTGGGATCTTAGTCGTCGCAGGAGGGGGAGAGAGGGGGGCACAGGCTGGGGAGTCACTGGGAGGGGTTCCTGGGGGGAGGAGGAGGAGGAGGAGGAGGAAGAGAGTGGGGGGTCCCGTAGGGGAGGGGAAGAAAGTAGGTCAGGTGGGGGGTCCCGTAGTGGGGGTGAGAGTAGGGCAGGGGGGTCCCGTAGAGGGAGGGAGGAGCGTAGGGCAGGGGGGTCCCGTAGAGGGGAGGAGAGTAGGGCAGGGGGGTCCCGTAGTGGGGGTGAGAGTAGGGCAGGGGGGTCCCGTAGAGGGGAGGAGAGTAGGGGCAGGGGGGTCCCGTAGAGGGAGGGAGGAGCGTAGGGCAGGGGGGTCCCGTAGAGGGGAGGAGAGTAGGGCAGGGGGTCCCGTAGAGGGAGGGAGGAGCGTAGGGCAGGGGGGTCCCGTAGAGGGGAGGAGAGTAGGGCAGGGGGGTCCCGTAGAGGGAGGGAGGAGAGTAGGGCAGGGGGGCAGGAGCATAGTGTAGGGAGGGTGTCCCCCAGCCAACGCAGGGAGTCCCCCAGGGCACGCTGCGTGTCTCGCCCGCCATCTGGGGCACGCAGCGTGTCACGCACCCCACCCAGGGCTCGGAGAGGCTCCCCCAGGAGGAGGACACAGAGGCTGCCCAGCAGCGAGGAGGAGATGGAGGCACGACCAACTGCCTCAGAGAGGAGACAGGAGGAGGAGGAGGAGGGTGATGATGACGGAGGAGAGGAGGGCCCCACCAACAAAATGGCCCGAAGGTTTACCAGTGATGAGAATGGAGCACTGGTGGATGAGGTGTTAGCGCGATGGGATGTGCTGTTTGGGAGTCGGTCCCATCGTATCAGTGCTGCCAGACGTCAATACCACTGGCAGCAGGTAACGGACAAGGTGAACACTGTGGGCGCTTTACACAGGGATCGCCCCACAGTGTACAAGCGCTTCAGTGACCTGAAGCGTTGGCTAAGGGCAAAGCTGGTTACCAGGAGAGCTAAAGCCCAGAAGACCGGCGGAGGGCGAGTCCCTCCACTCAGACTGAAGCCCTACGAGCGCCGGCTTCTGGACATTTTGAGCAAAGAGGGCAGTGAAGGAGTGGACACAGACTGGAGAAGTAAGTTGAATTTTATAGAAACAAACATCTGACTCCTTTTTTCCACATTCACATCATTTAGATAAATGTCTAATTTCCCCTTTAGTATTTCACTTCTTTGCTAAAATATTGCTCCTGTTTTGCATTAGAGGAGTTTCTTGTGCTTTTCTTTACAACTTTGCTGTTTGTTCATTACTAGTTATTAAGTGCAGCTGTAACATAGACAAAATGGCAGCCATTTCTTTATTAACCATTTCCCCACTATAGTACAAATGTTTAGAAACTGCATTAAAGGGGTGGTTCACCTTTAAGTTAACTTTTAAGTATGTTCTAGAATGGCCAAGTCTAAGCAACTTTTCAGTTGTCCTTCATTATTTATTTTTAAAATTAAAGGACTCTTTCCAGCTTTAAAATGTGGGTCTAGAAATGCTCTGTAAGACTACACATGTGATGTTATTGTGAGTTTTTATTACTCATATTACTAATTAGACCATCCACTAATTATATTCCAGTCTCTTCTTCAGATGAATGCATGGTTGCTATGCTAATTTGGACCCTAGCAACCAGATTGCTGAGACTGCAAAGTTTAGATCTGCTGATTAAAAACCTAAATAACTTTAAAATCACAAGTATTGTCATATATTACATTCTCTTCTGCTCGCACCATTGCAAATGTATTTAAAGGAACAGAAACACCAAAAAATATAAGTGTTTTAAAGTAATGAAAATGTCATGTACTGTTGCCCTGCACGGGTAATACTGGTGTGTTTGCTTCAGAAACACTACTATAGTTCATATAAACAAGCTGCTGTGGAACAGGAATTGAAAAAAGTCTATATGGCACAGGTTAAATAGTGGATAATAGATAACTCCATTATGTTCTACAGAGTTTATCTGCTGTATAACCTGAGCCTTTTCTCATTTGAATGGCTGCCCCCATTGCTACACAGCAGCTTATTTATATAAACAATAGTAGTGTTTCTGAAGCAAACACAGCAGTTTTACCAGTGCAGGGCAACACTATTTTCATTACTTTAAAACACTTATTTTTTGATGTTACTGTTCCTTTAAGTTTTAACCATTCCATCTCACTTGCTGTACCATTCCATTGGAGTTAGTATTTGGAATGAGAAATAAAATAGATTTGTAGCATGTGGGAGGTCTCTTGCAATTCCATATGATTTTGTTTTTTTAATACTTTTTTTGTTTTCTTTATTCACAATTGCAGTACCGCCGCAAACATCGCGGCCTGACTCGGGCAGTGACCAGGACCAGGACAACGCCGCTCAGCAACCCCAGGAAGAGGGTGAGGCTGAAGATCGTGATAGAGCCCCGGAAGCTCAAGGTACAGACATGTTCAATGTTGTGGCCAATGTAGTTGCTTCCTCGACTTGTTTACAGCATTACTAATGTCCTATCTCACATTACAGAACACCGAGCTGAAAGCCGCGCCCAGTCACCAGCTGTGATACCTGTGGTGCCCCCCAGACGTAAGAGTAATTTTATAACTAATAACCCCTTACTTTATTTGTCTGTGTGTCACCAAAGATGCCATGTATTGGTTAAGCTGAGCTCAGGAGAGGTGGTTAGGAGAATAAAATAGGATCAGACAGCTAGAGCAGAGTTTCTATGGGAACCAGTAATGATGTCTGCTCAGTGGCTGTTAGACTGGAGGGTGTGTTTAGTAATCTGAGCTGAGAAGAACTGAGCATGCTCATTAGCCAACAGCCAAAGGGAATTCCTGAGGGAGGGCCAGAGTGAGTTAGAAGAGGAGAAGGAATTCTAAGTGATTAAGGGGATACTGCAGACTTTACTGTTAACCTTTTAAAAACCAGTGGCAGGTATCTGAAGCTGAAGGTTTACATGTCCTTTCAAACTTTTTTTTTGTCAAAAAAAAAAAAAAACTTGTTTTCCAAGCTACAGACTGGTGTGAAATTTTCACTCTAATGTTTTGTTTATGCCAGCCCGCCCAAAAGAAAACACCACCTCCAATCTAAATGCCACACGGGCCAATAAAAGCTGCCGACAGACCGACAGCTTATTGGCCCGTGTATGGGGGCCCCCGACGGGCTTCCCCGATCGAGATCTGGCCATAAGTCGGCCAGATCTCGATTGGATGGGACTAAAATCCCGTCGGATCACGAAGGCATCTGTTCGTTGATGCGGTCCTGCGATCCGACCGCCCGTTCCTATTCGTTATGATCCGATCGTTGGTCCCTAGGGCCCACAATCGGATCAGTGCGATATTGCCCACCTCAAGGTGGGCATATCGGAGAGAGATCCGCTCGTTTGTTGTGGGTTATGCACATTCCAATATATATACTTAGATTTGATTTTTCTTGTAGGTCGTGCTGCTGCCACTGCTGCTGCTGCAGCAATTGGGGGACCACCACAGGAGGAAGGACGGCGACTGGGTGAGCAACCTGCGGCACAACCGGGGCTCGTTGACGCCATGATGGCTGCCATGCAGCCTATGCTCCACCAGCAGCGCCGCCAGGAACTCTGGATGAGGCGGTGGATGGCCCTAATCCATAGGGATATTCAGGAGACCCAGGTGACCATCCATCGTGGAATCCAGGACCTGGTGGCAGCTATGGCAGCCCAGCCTCATCAACCAGGGGGCTCTGCTGAGGATGAAGTCCCTGGTCCACCTGCTGCTCCCCCTTCACCCCCTTAAGCTCCTCAACATCGGAGGGAAAGGGGGCATAGAAGGGGAGACGGTCCTGTCCGAGGGGACAAACGTCCCTAGCTCCAGTCTGTGTCATTTTCCATCTGACACTGGCCTCTTTGCCTGTTTTTCTCCTGGTAACAAACTTTGCCCTATTGACGCTTCAGGTATCACTTTGTCCGTTACCCAGCAATGGGACTGACTCCCAAACAACACATCCCATTGTTTACACTGCTCCATTCTCATCACTGAGGGGTGCCATTTTAACATCTATTGGCACCCTTTCCAATAACACCTGGAAAAGCACTTCAAAACATCTAAGTGCATTTGCTCTAACATATGTATATATGTATGGTGTTATCAGCACCAAGGAGTGCCATATCTAACACCCATTGGCGCCCTTTCCAATAACATCTGGAAAAGCACTTACAAACATCGAAGTGCATTTGCTCTAACATATTTCTATGGCGATGCTGCAGTGTTGCCGAACACATTCACTTGGCCAAAAAATGTTACATGTAAGGGTCAATGAATTGTATTGCAAGCATATGACTACACTTTTTTATGGTGTATTTATCACTAGTGCAGTGTTGCTTCAAAGGTTCCATATGCTAATCAAGCTCTGTATTTATGTGGTTTACATGTTATGTGCATTCATGTAACAATGGCCTATATTCTGCAACTGTCAAAGTGAAAACAGTGTACCTTGTGCTTTGCACTATGAAGTTATGTTGGCTACCTCTAGCCTACTTTGGCTACCCAGCACTCATAATAGGTGCTAACGCCTACCTCCTCCTCCTCCACCTGTGCTCATTAAATAGCAAGTCCAAGGTGTATGATATGCCTTAAAGGCACAAAGCATTGTTACTTTGCACGAGAAGTTATGTTGGCTACCTCTGGCCTACTTTGGCTACCCAGCACTCATAATAGGTGCTAACGCCTACCTCCTCCTCCTCCTCCACCTGTGCTCATTAAATAGCAAGTCCAAGGTGTATGATATGCCTTAAAGGCACAAAGCATTGTTACTTTGCACGAGAAGTTATGTTGGCTACCTCTGGCCTACTTTGGCTACCCAGCACTCATAATAGGTGCTAACGCCTACCTCCTCCTCCTCCTCCACCTGTGCTCATTAAATAGCAAGTCCAAGGTGTATGATATGCCTTAAAGGCACAAAGCATTGTTACTTTGCACGAGAAGTTATGTTGGCTACCTCTGGCCTACTTTGGCTACCCAGCACTCATAATAGGTTCTAACGCCTACCTCCTCCTCCTCCTCCTCCTCCACCTGTGCTCATTAAATAGCAAGTCCAAGGTGTATGATATGCCTTAAAGGCACAAAGCATTGTTACTTTGCACGAGAAGTTATGTTGGCTACCTCTGGCCTACTTTGGCTACCCAGCACTCATAATAGGTGCTAACGCCTACCTCCTCCTCCTCCACCACCTGTGCTCATTAAATAGCAAGTCCAAGGTGTATGATATGCCTTAAAGGCACAAACCATTGTTACTTTGCACGAGAAGTTATGTTGGCTACCTCTGGCCTACTTTGGCTACCCAGCACTCATAATAGGTGCTAACGCCTACCTCCTCCTCCTCCTCCACCTGTGCTCATTAAATAGCAAGTCCAAGGTGTATGATATGCCTTAAAGGCACAAAGCATTGTTACTTTGCACGAGAAGTTATGTTGGCTACCTCTGGCCTACTTTGGCTACCAAGCACTCATAATAGGTGCTAACGCCTACCTCCTCCTCCTCCTCCACCTGTGCTCATTAAATAGCAAGTCCAAGGTGTATAATATGCCTTAAAGGCACAAAGCCTTGGTTGTTACTTTGCACTATCAAGCATTGTTGGTTGTCCAACACTCTATCTGGCCAGCACTAATCTCATATTGTTGATACTTTTAAACTGGCCAAATTGTCATATAGTGACAAGTGTCATTTGTAGATCATATTGATTGTTATATTATTGTTTTGGACACAAGCTTATCAAGGGCCAAATTTTTGGATACTGTTTAATGTAAAGTTGGCCATGATGAATCCTGGGGTGCATTAGCAATGTCATGCAACAAATGATTTGTAAAATGTTTGTAAAGCTTTTGCCCTTTAGTGGTCTATAGGGGCTGCTATATTTTGAAATATATGTTGAGACCAAATTCCTCCTGTGGCTTCCAGCTAAGGTACATATTTAATGGTTTAAAATAAATATTGTGTGTTCCAAAAACAAACAAACTTTATACAGATATAGATTGTCTTTTTATTGTTGTTCAACTGTTTTGGATTTTGACAAAGATTGTGTCAGTAAAGCCACTAAAACATTACTGGGTGTGTTTGTTTTTCTTTTTTGCCAAGGCGCTTGTCCAAAATAGTAACATGGGTAATGTCATTTCAAACAAGAAAACAGAAGAAGCCATACGTGTAGATCAAACAAGAAAAATTCATTAACACAAATCAAAATAAATTTAAGTAGCCACACAAAAGCCGGTCATTGCTAAACAAACACTGCCACTTACCGATATGTTTTCTAAAGGTGACTCCACCCAGGTTCAAATGAGCATTGGTCGCACAATAAAAGAGTTAATCCCCCCCCCAAATGCAAATAATTGTGTGTGTGCAGATCCATTAAGAAATCATCCCCTTAACACATCACACCTGTAAACTGAATCAGGTGGCAAGAATTAAAAGCCCTAACAAAGTGAGCTGATTGAACTAAACTACAGGTCCCAAGATGCATAGTGCATCTATTGTAGCCAGACTGCAAAAAGGGAAACAATTCTTGAAAATACATACATATCACCTTTAAAATAATATTTGAAGTGTCTTTGTATGAAATTGAAAATAGAACTTACCCACAAGCCTGCCGTCCGGCATTTCTCCTCGGGTGAAGAGGCCATGGAGAGCTGACTGACGCAGGATAGTGGCATCAAGGACACTTCCAGGAAAGCCAGATCTCACACTCATGATGCGCATGTTGGAATCACACAACACCTGCACATTGATGGAATGGGAGCGCTTACGATTTCGGTAGCGCTCCTGGTGATGGCGAGGTGGTGTGAGCGCAACATGAGTGCAATCAATGGCTCCTAGGCAATTTGGATATTGGCCAATTAGGAAAAAATCCTGTTTCAGTCTTATCCACTCTGCCTGAGTTGAGGGGAAGGAAATGAGCCTTCGCGAGTGCTGCAGTAGTGCCCTGAGCACTTGTGTTAGTCTCCTGCTAAAGGTGGACTGGCTCATGCCAATGAGGCATGAAGAAACCTGCTGGAAACTGCCAGTGCCCGGGAAATGCAAAACTGCAAGCAGCTTGTACATCCCAGGCACTGCCTGAGACCGTGCCGTCACAGGTTCAATGGCCTCACTGATGAGACCATAAACCTGCACTATGGCACGACTCAGACGGAACATCCTCACAACCTCATCATCAGACAGCTCGTCCAAACAAAGTACAGATCTCCTGAAGTGACGATGCTGCCTGATCCTAGCAGGGACAAGGTGTTCCTGCTCCTCAGCCTGCTCTTGGGCCTCAAAAATGGCAGCTGGCAAAATGTCCATTCTGAAAAAAATCTAAGCTAAATGGCATCTGGTGGGGGTTTTTATAAGTAAGCCAGTGTTTCCCAGCATTCCATGCAGCTTTAAAACATTTAACCATTTAGTGAAGCGTAAGGATAGATAGGGCCAATTAATATTTGAAGTGATGTTTAAAAAAAATAGAACTAAAAAATAATGTTTTAAGCCATTGATACTTGAAAATCTTAGGTTAGATTCTGATAGATGCAAAAACAAACATGTTTCTGGTGTCAGTATTTATTTTAATGTAATTCACCAAACCTCTAGTGCAGCCAGAACTAAAAAAACAGTTTATAAAGTGATCCCTAGGTGTCACTATACACCCACAACAGTGGAGAGCAGCAGCAAAGAAAATAGAAGGAAATCGAATAGTCGAACGATTTTTTACTTCGACCATTCGATTATTTTTCCTCGACTATTCGATCATCTTCGAATGTCGAAGTACAAAATCAACTTCGGTAGGTCAAAGATGGGGTACAAATAAAACTTCGGGTGAAGATTTGATAAATAAGGTATCCTTCGAGTCTAGTCGCATAGTCGAATAGGCGAACTAATACATCCTTCGATAGTCGAATAGGCGAACTAATACATCCTTCGATAATCGTACTTGTTCACTTCGATTATCGAATTTGACTATTCACCTGATCGGAGGATTGCTCGACCGTTCGAATCGATGGTCGAATTCGAAGTAAAAAAACAGTTGAGGCTTAGTGAATCGGCCCCTTAATGTAACATGTATTACATTTGATAAAACTCGAATTTTTCTCACTATATAAAAAAAAATTGACCAAACCCAAATGTCCTTAATTTACCAATAAATTCAAATGAAAAAATCATGTGCAGGAAAAAGTCGTGACAAAATTGTGCATGAAATCAAATCATGCTACTTTTTCAATTTGACACCTGAAACCCCCAATTTTTTCACATTATCAAATGAAAACCAAGCCTGAAAACCAGCCCAAAACCCTTGAAGATCATGTGGGCAGTAGTTTTTTCAAATTGCTAAAGATACATCTGCCATTGAATTTTGCATGATTTCAACAGGTTTTGCTGGAGAATTTTCAGATTCAGATTTTTAGCAGGTTTGGAGCATAATAAATTTATGTAAACTAGCTAAATGAGTTTGAAAAATTTGCAAACCTTTGAATAAACTAGGCCTCTTCTTTAAACATATTATATAAATTACTAAAACAAAGTTTTATGTACAGTATGATCACAAAAAAGTATGCCAAGTCTAATGCAAAGATTCAATCTGTTGCCATAGATGGCATAAGTTTTTTTATCCAACTGGTTATACCGATTTAATTTGACTGCATTGCATAGCTGAACTACCTAAAATGATAGTGTGCACAACTCCTAACAAAAAGGGCAAAGTCACAGGGATCATAAAAAAATTGATTCCAGTTAGAATGGGAGGAGAATCACAAAACTGGGGAAATAAAGAAGCCGGTTATTTTTTATCAATTTGCACATATATGTATGTCTTATTCAAACTTGTAATGCAAAATTGCAAATATTCATGCTAATAGGCAGCCAACAGCATTTTTTTTCTGATTTGGTCTTTTAACTGTTATTAAGGTAATAGGATTGCCAGGGTCACTGACTCAATAAAACAAATAGCTTTTTAAAATGGAACTGGAATAAGACAGAATACAAAAAAAATCTCTGATTTAAGTGTTAGAAGCTTCTTGATAGTTTTATTTTCATTTTCAGGCTAATGCATTTTTTTTATTGCCAAATGTTTCCCGTAAACTGTACAGCATAAGTCTTAAATAATATTTTATCTGTGTTCATCAGCTAAGATGAACCAAACACATTATATAATATATAATATAGCAAATAGATAGGAAAAGAGAACTGTGGCTAATGTCTACAAGCTTATCTTGTATAAAAGTTATATTGTAGTATCACAGACACTTCAAACTATGGCAAGTTTTGGGTACTAGCTGTAATTATAAATAAATATATTTTTTTGGTAAAGTGCTTTAGATACAAAGTCCCCCTCCCATGTTGATTGCTCAAAGGAGGTGTTCATCTTAAATTAACTTTTAGCATAATTTATACCATTTTGTTCTATGATCATTTACTGTCAGTATTTACTTAAAAAGTTTTTTTTGTGTTTACATTCTTGTTTTGCACCTGTCAAACTTGAAAAGGCACCTGAGTAGTGGAGGGCTCCTCCCGAAGTGAAAGGTGGCTGTTAAAGGCGGAAGATTGAGCTGCAACCGGGACTTTGTTCTGGGTTTGGTATACTTATAGTAACAGAAACCCTATAAAATATAGATCATTTGAAAAGTTCATTAGACTAGAACCATTTATAACATACTAATGGGGGAATGCAAAAACAAAGTGTATGCCTATGCGTAAAAAAAAAAATCCCATGTATGAATATAATATAGCTTTTGCCAACCAATAGCGGAAGAAAGATTGCAAATCTTTTGTTCCAGTGCACAGTGTATGTGATAAATCTTCTTACTGAAAAATGTTTTTTCCAAAAGATTTTGCCACCTTTAAAAAGTGTGCAATTAAAATTTACAATGCAATAACAGTCTAATGAAGAATATTGCATTGCGAAATGCAAATGTTTATTCTTATTATTTTTTTTATTATTTTATTCTTATTTAATTATTTGCGCATTATTTTCTTTTAATTTTTATTACACTTCTCCCTTAATGTTTATTTAAAGACGAAGTTCATCCTGAAAGATTAAATTCCTATAGGCCTGACTGTAATGCCACTGGTCTGTCATCTCAAAGGTATTACTACTTGAGCATACATGCCTAAATTCGTCTTTAAATATATAAGTGAAATATGCCGTATTTGGGGCCGCATAGCACAACCCCTCTACAGTATCCCTGACTGATGGTGAATGTTAACACTTGTGCTTTAGTAGTTGTGTAGTTAAACCCCCCACTTCCATTCTATGGTCACCACCTGCTTAAGCCTGCACTAACACTAGCCAAACCACAACAGCTATAGTAATACCATGACCTACGGAATATGAATATATTACACGTATGCTGTTAGAAATTACCTGTCTAACTTGGATACTATTAAATAAATAATACACACACTACGGGGCAGATTTATCATGGGTCGAATTTCGAATATAGTAAACTTCGATTTACCCCGACTTTAATCACTCACATATTTATCAAGGTAGTCGAATTTTGAGTTTTCGATCGAATGGCTAGTATTCAATGTACTTTGATCAAATTCGATTTGAAGGTTTTGATCATATCGTATAGTCGAATATGATTGAAGTTGACCATGCCCCACTTAAATTCCATCGATCGATTTGAATTTTTAATGCCCCCCTTTCTGTCATTTTTTCACACAGAAAGTCCTCTAGTGACCATTTTAGGTGCATAATGCTGCTTATTGGTGCACTTGCTATTTGGACAAGCGAGGTGGGGGAGAGTTCACAAAAGGCAGGCTTTTTTTTTTTTAAATACCACTATCATGGCTTCACGCAAGAGGCAAGAGGAGAAGGAGGTGCAAACTGCGGCTGGATCCCACACTATGTTGGATCTTAGTCGCCACAGGAGGTGGAGAGAGGTGGACACAGGCTGGGGAGTCACTGGGAGGAGTTCCAGGGAGAGGAAGAGGAGGAAGAGAGTAGGTTAGGTGGGGGGTCCCGTAGGGGGGGAGAGAGTAGGTCAGGTGGGGGATCCAGTACGGGAGGAGAGAGTAGGTCAGGTGGGGGTCCTGTAGGGGGGGAGGAAAGTAGGGCAGGTGGGGGGTCCCGTATGTGGGAGAGGAGAGTAGGGCAGGTGGGGGTGTCCCGTAGGGGGGGAGAGGAAAGTAGGGCCAGAGGGGGGAGGAGAGTAGGGCAGGGAGGGTGTCCCCCAGCCCACACAGGGTGTCCCCTAGGGCATGCCACGTATCCCACTCACCATCCGGGGCATGCAGCATGTCTCGTACCCCACCCAGGTTATGGAGGAGGTCCCCCAGGGCACACCACAAGTCCCGCTCACCATCCACAGCCCAACCAGGGTTTGGAGGAGCTCCCCCAGTAGGAGGCAATGGAGGCTGCCCAGCAGCGAGGAGGAGGAGGCGGCACTGCCACCACTGGCACACAGAAGAGACAGGAGAAGGAGGATGGGGGAGATGAGGGCCCTAGCAGCAAAATGGGCCAAAGATATTCCAGTGACAAGAATGGAACACTGGTGGACGAAGTCCTATCGCGATGGCATGTGTTATTTGGGAGTCAGTCTCATTACATCAATGCTGCCAGACGCCAACAAATCTGGCAGCAGGTAACGGACAAAGTCAACGCTGTAGGCGCTGTACACATGGATTGGAACACTGTGTACAAGTGCTTCAGTGACCTGAAGAGTTGGATATGGGCAAAGTTAGCCGCCAGGAGAGCTAAAGCCCAGAAGACCGGCGGAGGGCGTGTCCCTCCACTCTGGGTGATCAAGCTTCGGCTCAACCGGGGCTCGTCCGCTCCATGATGACTGCCTTGGAGCCTTACTTTCGCAGAGAGCACCGCCGGTATCTCTGGATGAGATGGTGGATGGCCAAAATCCATTCTGACATGGCCCTCATCCATGTCAGAATGTCAGATGCAGGAGACCAGGATGACCATCCATCGTGGAGTCCAGGACTTGGTGGCAGCCATGGCAGCCCAGCCTCACCGACCAGGGGGCTCTGCTGAGGGTCAAGTCACTGGTCCATCTGTTGCTCCCCCTCCACCCCCACCCCCTGAAGCTCAACATCAGAGGGGAAGGGGGCGTGGAAGTGGTCCTGTCAGAGGGGATAAGAGAAAGCGCTCTTAGCTCCAGTCTGTGTCACTTTCCAACCAACGCTAGCCTCTTTGCCTATTTTCTCCTGGCTGCAAACTTTGCCCTATTGACGTTTCAGGTATGACTTTGTCCATTACCCAGCAATGGGACTGACTTCCAAACAACACATACCATTGTTTACACTGTGCTCTATTCTCGTCGCTGAGGGGTGCCATTTTAAGATATATTGGCACCCTTTCCAACAACATCTGGAAAAGCACTTCAAAACATCTAAGTGCATTTGCTCCAACATATGTATATACAGTACGTTTGGTGTTATCAGCACCAAGGTGTGCCATATCTAATATACATTGGCACACTTTCCAATAACATCTGGAAAAGCACTTACCAGCATCTAAAAGTACATTTGCTCTAACATAGAGCTGCATTGGGGAGGCCGAAGACTATATACATGGTAACCAACCAGCAATAGTGGAACTGCAGCGACAAGTCAAACAGCTTACACAGCGTGCGGAAGATTCAGAGAACCGGATGAGAAGGAACAACGTATGAATTCTGGGCCTACCAGAGGGTGCCGAGGGACAGACTCCGGCTGATTTCATCAAAGCCTTGTTAACAGAGTTGCTGGCACCTATATATTTCTACCCCTGGCGTATACAGTTGAGAGGGCACACAGGATCCCCACGCGGCAAGTCCCTGGAGCAACAACGCGCCTATTCATACTGCAACTCCTGAATTACAGGGATAGGGATACCATCCTTATTACATAGTTAGTTAGTTACATAGTTAAATTGGGTTGAAAAAAGACAAAGTCCATCAAGTTCAACCCCTCCAAATGAAAACCCAGCATCCCTACACACACCCCTCCCTACTTTTAATTATGGCGGCCTGGAAGAAAGGGGAGATAAAATAACTCAATGCAACATTGCAATTCTACCCAGATTTTACGGCAGAGGTTCAAAGACAGCGACGCACATTTCAGGAGGTAAAAAAACGTTTAAGACAAATAGGCATCCAATATAGTATGCTCTACACAAGTAAGCTCAGAGTATTTGATGGCCAAAATACCTTTTTCTTTACGGATCCTGCAGCTGTGGGTCAATGGCTGGATACTCGATAATGGCGGGGATGAAAGTGATCCGAGAGAGGCCATATATGTTAAGGTTCCGAGGTTCAATTCCATTGGCATGAGCTCTGGGTAATATCTACCTTTAAACCTAGTCAGGCCACTTACGAAGGTTGGTTTTAGATAGATATGGGGTGCCTCCCGAGGTATCTTAGGTTTAGGGATTAGGATTCTTCATGTTTCAAAAGAGTCAGGGTGGGGGGATTCCAGGCACAGGGCAGGTAATATTCTCAATTGTATTACTATTACTACTGCTATTCTGTTATTCTACATTCCTGGCCTAATTTTAGTTATTTTTCTCTCTCTTTTTTTTTTTCTGTCGTTTACTTTTACTATTCTATATCTACAGTTTTTTTTTCCCTTGGAAAAATAATTAGCTGGAATGTCCGAGGTTTGGGCACTAAGTTGAAACGTGCTCTAGTTTTACAATTCATTCAGAAACATAAGCCGGATATTCTGCTCCTGCAGGAAACTCACCTGGATGGGCAGAAGATAATGGCATTAAAAAGGGCCTGGGTGGGTAGTACTTTCCAAGCCACTTACTCCACGTACTCTAGGGGAGTGGCTATATTGACACATAAGAACCTTGGTCTTCAGGTAACTATGGTCAAGGATCCAAATGGATGCTATGTAATTATACATGCCCAGGTTCATGGTCTTCCACTTACCATTGCATCTATATATGCTCCTCCAGCTGCAGAATCCCAGTTATTGACACACATTACTACTCAATTGGCAGCACTACCCCCTTCCCAGATAATATTATTGGGGGACTTTAATGCTGTCCTGAATCCGGTCCTAGATACTGTGACAGGAAAGCATTATAGCAGACTTTCACTAGGTAGTTGGGTGGATAGCTGCGCCTTAACAGAGCTCTGGAGGTGGAAACACCCGGCAGAGATAGCATATTCGTGCTACTCAGCCGCATATCAATTCCACTCTCGAATAGATATGGCTTTCGTTTCCCCCAAAATTCTCCCACTCCTTAAATCGATTGTTTATCTTTCATGAGGTATTTCGGACCATTCTCCTTTAGAGGTTCTACTGACTCTCCACCCTGATGCGCCAGACAGGATTTGGAGGTTACCCTCCAATTGGATTGGCGCTACCAACGTCGAGTCTGTTGTGGAACCGGCGTTGTCCCAATATTGGCAGTTAAACCCTGGAACAGCTGAACCTTGGGATGCTTTTAAGGTGATCACACATGGTGCTTTTATTTCAGGCATCTCCCGTGCTAAGAAGTTATTGAGGAACACAATTAATAAACTGGAGTGGGAAGTATCGGATAAAGAGCTAGCATATTTAGCTGATCCTAAAGACGATACGCGGAATGAATGGCTTCAGACCACACGTCAGCTTTCATTGGCCAACATAGAACAGGCCTGGGCTCAAATACAGCGACAGGCCTATAAACATTTTGAAGCTGGAGACAAGGCAGGAAAACTTTTAGCCATGTTGGTTAGGGATGATCGGAAGGTAGCCACTATGCCTTGCATAAAAACTAAAACAGTAGACCTGGTAACACAGCCATGTCAAATTCTTGATACATTTAAAGATTTTTATCAAGATTTATATGCCTCTAAATCTACCTGCTGTGAAGCAGAATTAAAGTGGACCTGTCACCTACACATAAAAAGCTGCATAATGAAAGTCCTTTTCAAATTAAATATGAAACCCCAAAATTTTTTTTCATTAAAACATCCATACCTGTTATAAGGGTGTTTAAATATCTAAACTGTCAATCAAATATTACCTGCCCCGCCTCTATGCCCGTGGCATAGAGGAGGGGCAGTCAATTACTTTCACTTTCCATTCAGCACTTCCTACATGTCACTGCTCTCCTCACATTCCCCCTTCCTTCCTCAGGCTCTATAATTGTGTAGGACACTGCACATGGATATTAGGTCCCCCATTCTGGTGCATACACAAGATTTTGGGGTGATACACAATTTCTCTTAATAACCGTGTCCACAAAATGGCTGCTGCCTGCTTGCTGTGATTGTATAATTCCAAGACAGAAGGAAACAAAATTTAAATAATAAATACAGTGTAAGTAAAGTTTATTTTGCTCAACTAACATGATAGAAAAGAATTTGAAATTATTTCTTAGGGTGACAGGTCCCCTTTAATACAATTCTACAAATGCCATCTGGCCTTGCTGTTTGGCCCCTTGACTACTCTCTATAACGAAATAGCGAAAAGAGGTAAGATACCAGAATCCATGTCTCAAGCATATATTACTATAATACCCAAGAAAGGAAAAGACCCACAGTTATGTTCCTTGTATTGGCCCATTTCTCTTATTAATTGTGATGCTAAGATACTGGCCAAGGTCTTAGATAATAGATTGCAGCCATATATGAAAGATCTTGTGCATCCAGATCAGACTGGTTTCATTTCATCTAGGGCTACGGATATAAATATACGAAGGCTATTTACCCACTTGCAGATACAACATGAAAACATAGGCACTAGGGCCATTGCTACGTTAGATGCCGAGAAAGCTTTCGACTCCGTTGAATGGCCCTTCCTGTAGCAAACTCTACGGTACATCTATGTTGTTTTGTGTAGCACCATGGTCCTAGAGGAACGTTCGTTTCACTGTGTACTGTACAAACGTATATGGATGAAATTACAATAAACTCACTCTTGACTTGACTTGGCTTGGAGGTTTGGCTTTGGACACCAGTACTTGAGATAGATACAGGCACTATATCACTCCCCTACTGCTCAAATAAGAGCTAATAACATGCTTTCTCCAGCTTTAGCCTTGGAACGAGGCACTAGACAGGGATGCCCATTGTTCCCCCTCCTCTTTTGTTTAAAGGACCAGTCACATAAAAAAAATATTTAAAAATCCGTTAGTGCACAATGAAAAATAAACACCAAGACAAATTAAACTTTTAAAAAGCAAAGCCTTTATTAAGAAATAACTTACAGAAAATCCACTTCCTGTCCTCTTCAGAAACGGCGAAAAGGTGACCATCCACACTGCATCGATCGATTTCTCCTCCCTGGCTCCTCACTGACAGGCATCCTCCTCCCGGCGTTCAGCAGCAGCTGTATCTCAGGCTCTTCACTCCTTTCCCGTGGATCGGCTTCCCTCTTCCGCTCACCTCCCTCTCTGTCTTCCCTCCTCCACTACTCTCAGAGAGAGACATGCAGCGCCTGGGCTAATTTGCCACTGTCGCTATAAAATGAAAATCCATTTTTCAAAAGATCCGATTTTTTTTTATATTCAATTTTGAAATCTGACACCACATATTACCAGTATTTTTTAAACAGGTAAACTCTGTGATAAACACATTCATTTGGGCTGGAAAACAACCCCGGATTAGTGCGACTATCCTGCAGTGGTCTGTTTTGACAGGGGGGCTTGCATTGCCAAACTTGTAATTAGCTCAGAATACTGCTGTAAGCACTATGGGTTGAAGAATAAGTGACCTTGTGCACTTACAGGAAGTGTCCATAGGAGGGAGCTCCGAGCAAATGAATTGTAGAATATTTTAGCATGGTAGAAGCTTATGCTGGAGACATGACACTCCCCGTCTGGCGTCTATAGATGCCACCATTTTATTCCTCAGGAGACAACAGTAAAGTCAGTTCTGTTACTGGTCTGAAGAACACTTTTGTTTCTCCCTGTTTGGAGGTTTTGACCTCAACCTTTCGGACTCTTACATCCTCACTTAGAAATGTTTTGGTGACCAGACCTAAGGGCCATTCGTCTCTCTGCGACAGTCTTTCAACAGAACAACATAAAAGGGCTTCCTCTCTGTTATTAGGTAGGCGTTGTCTCTGAGGCCTAAAGGTTAGGGGGGCAACCCAACTGTTTGAACTAGTTCTTGTTCCATTATTTTTAGAAAGAGTTTATCTTCAATAGACATCGCTAATTGGTTGTCCTCTCTTGTTCTCTGGAACACTGTGCATCCTAAATGATCCTGATCACTGTCATGGGTGAAACTATCATCAGAAAGGTGGAGGGGTGTGTGTCCCAGGCTGGTGCTGTAAGGTTTCTCCTTTATTAGGAACTGGTTGTGGCATGGTGGAAAAATGGAGGGGCGTCCATTTTCTAATGTATTTGTGAGCATGCTGTTTACGCAGGCTGGTTTGTGTACACTTCCAAGGCAAGCATCTCCAATTACTGTATGACCCATCCGAGGTCTAGCTTCTGGGCATAAGGTGCATTTTGAGGGCCATTTATCTGGTCCCTTGCTTTGTGGACCCGCAGGATATCCCTTCCAAGAATAAGCATTATCTGAGCGTTAGGGTCGAGTTCGGGGCTTAAGTGCATTATGCGTTCCAGGTGTACATGATGCTTAGCTATGTCTGGTGTAGGGATTTCAGATCTATTATCTGGGATCTGGATGTATTCAATTATAGTTGGTAAGGGTAGGCATACCTTTCCATCTAAGGACTCTACTTGATATCCGGATGCCCTTCTTCCTGCTGTCTCGACAACTCCTGAGCATGTCTTTAGAGAGTAAGGAGTGTTTGGGCCCGTGAATTTAAACGCATCAAAGAAGGCTGGGCAGGCTAAAGATCTGTTGTTCTGGTAATCCAGGATTGCATAGAGCTTAATGCTTTTATCTGTTTGGCCTGTCGGGTATACTCTGACCAGGCAAATTTTGGAGCAGGATCTGCTTCTTACGGCACCATTGCAGATTTCTGTGCATTAGGAAGTGATTTCTTGTGTGTTTGTATCTTCCTCCCCGCCATGCTTGCTGGCGCTCTTGGTGTAAGGTACAGTCCAAGGGGCTGGCCCAGGGTGTAAAGCTGTGTTGTGATGCGTGCTGTTACATTCTATGCATTTTACACTGACCTTACAGTCCTTGGCAAGATGAGATGTTGATGAACAGCACCTGTAGCAGATGTTGTTTTCCTTTAGGAAAGCTTTGCGGTCCTCTATGGACTTCTCTCTGAAGGCTCTGCATTTCAGAAGGGGGTAAGGCTTCTGGTGTAAAGGACACTGCTTACCAGGGTCTTTATTCCTTGTCTCCTCATGAGAAGGTTCTGCAGATCTGTGAAAGGAATCTAAAGAGGAAGCATTAGTTTTGTGTACTGTTACTGCTGCTTTGCGAGTATTAGGTACTGAAGGGGTGGTATGTGGCAAAGTGAAATCAAAGCTGGGGTCATTTCTCATCTTGGCTTGTTGGTATACAAAGTCTATGAATACAGTGAAAGGAGGAAATGGAACATTGTGTATTTCTTTGAATTTTGACCCGTGTGCCATCCACCGCTCTTGTAAGTTATAGGGCAATTTTTGTACTATGGGGTTAACACCTCTGGCTGTGTCTAGGAATGCAAGCCCGGTAAGTCTCCTTCAACTTTGGCTACTTGTAGTTCCATTAACAAGTCACTTAATTCCCTAAGTTTTTGGTAACTTTTATTGGTTATTTTAGGGAAGTCATCAATTCTCGTGAAGAGTGCATTTTCTACAACCTCTGCTGAGCCATAGCACTCATTAAGTCTGTGCCAGATCATTCTGAGACCAGTCTCTGGGTGATTTATGTTAATGACTCTGATCCTTTTGGCATGCTCTGCAGACTCAGTTCCTAGGTATTTGATAAGGAGGTCGATTTCCTCACTGTATGAAAGGTCTAAGCCTTTGATAGTATTTTGAAAGGAGGATCGCCAGGCTCTGAAGCTTTCCAGAGCTTTTTTTTTTCCAGGGCGGTCATCGAACTTTTCAAGTCCCTTTGTGATTGGCTCACGCCGTGCAAAGAACTTGGCAAAGTCCATTGGGACCTGGTTGGTATCAGGATAAGAGGGTGGATGAGTGTAATAGTGACAAGGTGTTGTATAGTCATACCTGTCTGGAGGTTCTCTTTTAGGCTGGACTGTGACATACCGTTATGACACAGCTGAGGAGGTAGGTGCAGGGTTAGCCCTAGGCTTGGGTACCTGGCTGAAGTGGGTGTTGTAGGCAGGATCACTTTGATCAGCGTGGTCTCTTTGATGCAATTGCAGCTTGCTGATGGCCTTTGGAGGTGTATGGCATCCTTGGTTTGGTTCAGGGGCAGCATGTTGGCCTGGTTGTTGCTGAAAGAGAATCTGTGTCCTGTTTGGAGTGCTGGTAGACATACTCTCTAGTGCGTTGTAGTGGATCTTGGGGTTCAATCTCCAGATCAGGCACTTTGCTGTATCTTTCACTGTCAGGGTACACAATCATCTCTAGAGCTTCTGCCTCTGCTATCGCCGCTGCAGCTTCTCTTTCTGTGGCCAGTTTTTCTAGGGATGCTTTTAAGCGTGTACTCTCTACCTTTGCCTCCATTTCCCTCTTTGCTTTCAAGCGGGAACTCTCTGCTTCCCTTTCTGCTTCTAAGAGTGCACTCTTTATTTTTACCTCCATTTCCCTCTCTGCAAAGGCGGCACGGGCCTTTGTGGCTTCTGCCTTTGCGGCTTCTGCCTTTGCGCGGGCAATGGCGGCTGCATTGGTAACAGATGAGCGATGAGAGGAGCCTGAAACTTGGGACCTGGTCACTAGTGAAGATGACTTCTTCTGTGACATTATGCGACACTGGATAAGCCTTTGCCTGTTTTAGCTGTAGTGGCTTCTTTGTGCTACAATGAGTTAATAGCAGTGGCTGTATCTGGATCGCTATAATGTGATGTTATCTGCGCTCGAAGCGTAGCCGGATTGATCAATTGTGTGGCAGGTGCTGTTTTACTGCGCATGCAGTGAGATACAGTTCAATCCCGCCTTTGAGGTAGCGCTGTTTCACTGTTCTGTCCTCGCACAGCAGTGTGTAGTTTGACATGCAGCTAAACCTTACCACAATCCAATAAAGAGACTAAGCTTAGAGTCTGTAGATTTTACTGGATAGGCAAGTGGAATAAGAGGTGAAACTGTAATACAATAACAGAAAATATAATAAGTAAGCTTTGCAATGAACTATCAAACATGCAAATGAACATATATGCATATACATGCAACATCAAATGTTAGCTGGCATGAAATGTCTATGCAGCAATGTCTCTGGAGGGTGCTGGCAGTTGTAAAGGTGCTTGGTGCGACTATTTAGCTTACCAGCGATTCTATCATAAGGAGAGATGCAAACTGTGACTTCTCAGCAGCATGGATGGTGTAAAATGGAGTCCTGGCTCCCATAAGGCATTGCATTAGGTCACATGGTGGCAGTATGGTAGCCTAATTAGTTCAGAATACTGCTGTAAGCACTATGGGTTGAAGAATAAGTGACCTTGTGCACTTACAGGAAGTGTCCATAGGAGGGAGCTCCGAACAAATGAATTGTAGAATACTTTAGCATGGTAGAAGCTTATGCTGGAGACATGACACTTTGCATCATTTAAAGGAACAGTAACACCAAAAACTGAAAGTAACGAAAATAGTATGTAGTGTTGCCCTGCACTGATAAAACTGACCTGTTTGCTTCAGAAACACTACTATAATTCATATAAACAAGCTGCTGAGTAGCAATGACGGAAATTGAAAAACGGCTATATGGCACAGGATAAATAATGAATAACAGATAACATTATGTTCTATAGAGCTTATCTGCTATTTGCTGTGTAACCTGAGCCTTTTCTCCTTTGAATAGCTGCCCCCATGGCTACACAGCAGCTTACTTATATAAATAATAGTAGTGTTTCTGAAGCAAACACAGCAGTTTTACTAGTGCAGGGCACTGCATTATATTTTTATTACTTTAAAACAATTACATTTTTTGATGTTACTGGTCCTTTAAGTTAATGTGTCATAAAACATTTTTAGGTGTTGCCAATTATGTGGTGGATATCTCACCACATAATTCTGATAAATCTGAAGATAAAGTATAAAAGGTTTATATTTCATAAACATTGTACAGGCATTAATTTCTATTTTGCTTCCATACGTACCCTTAATTAAAAAAAACCCTTACCCCCCTTCCCTACATAGACTACCCCCCCGCACCCCAGCCTAGCTGCCCCCCAGGCAAATGCCCCTAAACTTACCCCTTAATGCAGATTCTGTCCAGTGGAGTTGTCTTCTGTAATCTTCGTAATGATACCTGCGAATTGGCGCATGCTCAGTTGGAGCAATTTTCTGTTTTGCAACAACTGTGCATATGCCGAAACTCACAAAAATTGCTGAAGTGTCAGTATCATTCCGAAGATTACCGAAGCTGCTGAAGATAGCACTTGTGAACTCCGCTGGACAGAATCTGCATGGAGGGGTAAGTAAAGAGTTAGGGGCATTTGCCCGGGGGGGGCAGCTAGGCTGGGGGGAGGAGGGAGGGGGGTCTATGTAGGGTAGGGGGTAGGGTTTTTTTATCAAGGGTTTGTTTCTCCTTTAAGTGTGACAGTTATGATTGGAAAAGATGGAAATAGGGTGAGGCTTACAGGAATGCAGATTAAAACAGGTCATGGCAGAGTAGTTCAGGAAGATTAGGGTCATAATATAAAATGTAATGATTCTTCCGTTTACAGGTATTGGAAGATATTTTTTTAAATTAGTGAGTACCGTATATACTCGAGTATAAGCCGACGAAAACTGGGAAAACGTATTGACTCGAGTATAAGCCTAGACACAACTACAGCCCTGTCTCCCAGCAGTGCACATTCCGCCAAAGCGACCGACCCCCCAGTGATCAACCGGACTTCTTTGCAAAGTTGATGGTGACAGAGAATTTCCAAACGGATTACTGTGTGCATTGTCCCACTGTCCCACTACCATGTGCAGAGGGTTCTGTGTGATATTCCAGTCACTGTTATACTTTCATATAACCAACAGAGGGTGCTGTGTGATATTGCAGTCACTGTTAAGTAACCAACAGAGGGCATACTGTTATTCTTTCATATAACCAACATATGGCGCTGTGTGAAATTGCAGTCACTGTTATTCTTTCATATAACCAACAGAGGGCACACTGTTATTCTTTCATATAACCAACATAGGGTGCTGTGTGATATTGCAGTCACTGTTATTCTTTCATATAACCAACAGATGGCGCTGTGTGATATTGCAGTCACTGTTATTCTTTCATATAACCAACAGAGGGCGCTGTGTGATATTGCAGTCTCTCCCCAAGCGAACTGTTGGTATAGGAATGATTAAAAGTGACTGAAATCTCAGCTACTGCCCACTGACTCGACTATAAGCCAAGGTAGACTTTTTCAGCACATTTTGGATGCTGAAAAACTCGGCTTATACTCGAGTATATACGGTAATACAGACTACATTATTTTTGTTGTATTAATAGGCTACAGCAACAAATTGTTGCTAATAGACTAAAGATCTATTTTTTATAAAATATGTAATTATATTATTACTCAACCTACAAAATGGTTACGAATTGAATAATCTTCTTCTACATGGAAAAGGTTGAAACTAAAACTCTTCACAGTCGATCCCCATGTTTTTGCAGTGCCACTTGCAGCTTCTTATTAGTTGTATGTAATTTCTCCTCTTACACGCAACATTGTTCTGCGTGTTAAGAAACCACTCATTTATCTATGCAACCCCTCCCAGGCCTTCTGTTATTAACCCCATTTACATATTATGCTAAAAAACATAAGACCATTTATCCTAAGCACCTTGTCTTTAGAATCCTCCAATACCTACAAATTGCCAGAATTTAGGTGACAGGGTTTTTTTTAAAAAAGAATTTCTTTACAGAAAACACAATTGACAAAAACAGCTATGTTATCAGGATATTTCCAGACAATATGTGCTATAAATTGTCACAAACCTAAACTCACCCTCAGTTTTTTAAAGAGAATAAGTTTTGTGATGACATTAAAACACTGGGGTTCAATTATAAATACTGGGCAAATTTGCACCAACCAGTGATAACCTGTGATATTTTTTATCCAGCTGCAGGTCTATCTGATTGGTATACATGGGTTACTGCCCAGTTTTCATACAGTAAATTACCTCACAGTTTGTTACTAAACTAAGCTCTCAACCTGCCAGGTACAGTATCCACAGGGCAGTAAGGGGTACATTTACACGTTTGTAAAATTTGTCTGTAAATCATAACCAATTATCGCAGTGAATATTCTTGCAACACAATTAACACCACACCCATGTTTACTAAAGTGAATTGAGATAAATTTGTCTTGCAATAAGTGGCATTATTTTCATCTGTAAAGGAAAGCCCTGGAGCAGGCCTGGAATGGGATTTAAAATAGGCCCTGACATGTCAGGTACGCAGAGGCCCAATCAGCTCCCCACCAGCCCACTAAATAGTGAGTGTCGATGGCATCTTACAGCAGCCCCTCAGAATCCAATGTAGCTGTGATTGGGTGAGAAGGAATGAGTTAAAGAAACAGTAACACCAAAAAATTAAAGTGTTTTAAAGTAATGAATATATAATGCACTGTTGTGCTGCACTAGAACAACTGTTGTGTTTGCTTCAGAAACACAACTATAGTTTATACAAAGAAGCTGCTGTGTAGCCATGGGGGCAGCCATTCAAAGCTGAAAAAGGAGAAAGGCACATGATACACAGCTGATAACATATGAGCTATGTAGTATACAATGGGATTCTTCAGAGTTTATCTGTTGTCTGCTGTGTATCCTGTGCTTAAATGACTGCCCCATGGCTAAAAAGCAGCATGTTTATATAAACTATAGTAGTGTTTCAGAAGCAAACACACCAGTTTTACCTGTGCAAGACAACATAACTTTATATTGTCATTCCTTAGAAATACTTTCATTTTGTTAATGTTATTGTTCCTTTAAGGCAGGGGAAAGCTGTGCTGGGGGTGGAGAAATGTCAGGAGTTTTTTCTTCTTTATGTTCTCATATTATCTATTAATAAGCAAATGTGGAAGTTTTCCTGCATGCACTATATATTTTGGTTTTGATACAGTTATACAGTATAAACGTGAGAGTCTGCATGGTATTATTCATGTTAAATGAATGTCAAATGCTTGATCCAGGGAATGTTTCTGGTCACCACTGGGGTCAGGCAGGAATTTTTTCCCTCTGAAGGCATTATTGGCCTAAAGCCAATGCTTTAGGCTGGATTTTTGCCTTCCTCTGGATCAAAACAGTTGCTATCACTAGGAAAAGATGGAAATTGCTACTGCAAATTATGAGCACTGGTGAGAAGCTGATCTAACTATACCCTATAAATCCGAGTCTAACATACCTCATGTTTTTTCTTACAATTAATATTTACTTTAGTTTGTTAACCTTTTGTTTTATCTACTTGTCAGGTTCGGCACCCTAAATCCAGAACCAGTGCTAGGCTCCCTGGTCTCGGCTATTGCTTCTGCCTTTAACAGCCGCCTTTCACCTCGAGAGGAACCCTCAGCTAATTAGATGCCGCCAGGTCTTACTAAGAGAGGAGCAAAGCTACAGGTTCTGGACAAGCAAAGGGGCACAATCGTCTCACCATTGATACAGGATGGAAGAACACAACTTGGAAGACAGGCCAGATAACACAGCGTGGAACAGGCAGGCCGGGCCAGCACAAGCAGAGCGTAGAATAGACAGATAGGCCGGAATCAGGATTGGAGAGTGTAGAATAGTCAGACAGGCCAGAATCAGTAATCAGGATTGGACAAGTCAGAATAAACAGGCAGGCAATGGTCAGATAGGAGAGGCAAGGGTCAGGATGCAGAGTTCAGAATAGTCAGGGAAGGGTCAATAACAGAAGATCAACAGGATTCACGCAGGAAAAGCATCAGGAACAACCTAAATTGAACCTAACAACTGGCAATGTGTTTTACTACAAAGCCCCTTTAAATACTTTGAATTTCATGCCGTTGCACGATGACATCATCATGACGGCGCATAAATTTGGAAGCGCACAGCCACGCGCACCATAGGGAAAACGTCGCTGGAGGAAGCCGGCAGCATGCGGTGGGCGTTCCTTACACTACTGTACCTATACTGATGTGTAGGTTGACGCAAACAAGATAACAGTACAGATACAGTATGTGAGATTTCTATGAAACTTGTTGCAAAAATTAGTACTGTATTATTTTATTCTTAAAATAAAAGTTTAAGTAAAAAATAAAAATTGGCTATATGATAATGTATTTTAAGTTTTATTTGTCACAGCAGCAGTAGGACGTTGCCAGAGTACTGCACAGATAAATTTAGAAGAGGGAAAAAGGGGTTCTCTCCTGTGACTGCACAGTGAGTTGATTGATGCAGAAGTTACCATTGCTTGTGCTAGGTGACAGCCTGCTTGGATTTCCTATCATTGAAACACTGCACATTCAGGGCTGCCAGCAGGGCATGTTTAGACTTTAGTAAGCTTGCTTTGCATTTTTTCTGGCGAAGCTCATTATCACATTATTGCCTATTGCACCTTAGTAAAATCTCACTGGGAAAGGAAGAAGCAAATAATTCTATTCTTTGAATTGTTTTCCTTACAGTTAAAAACAGAAGCAATAGAAAAAAACACATTTTGGCTTTCCCATTTAAAAATAAGTTTTATAAAGACCTTTGTAATGCATGTGATAAAAATATACATCTGACCAGCAGCACATATTTTGTGGTTATTTTTGCAGTATCACAATTTTGAACTAAATTATTTACAGTTGGACAGATCCACCTCTGCATGGAGTGTGGATAACAAAAAAGCATTCTCCTTTGGTGAGACCAGGGGACAAGTTGTAAAGCCACTGTTTTATATTACGTCTTGGCATGGGAATGAAATAATTCCATAATTGCGATTTATGGATAAAAAAAGTGAAAGCCACCATTGAATAGCCTTTCATTTCCAATATCTCAAGAGCAAGTCTTTTTGCAGTGACACATTTATATCTGAAATTCAAGAGATGTTCTTTCTACTCTACTACATACTGATTGTGAGATATATAAACTTGTTTGAACTGCATTATGTTATAGCTAGTTTTATATAACAAATGAAGGCTGCCTTTTTAGGTTCCAAACACATCAATCACTCTCTTCTCTATCTTCTCAAGGCCTTCATGATAGTTTGGAAGGTAGAAACATTTGTACACAGGCACTAAGAGCAGGTGATAGGACTAGGGAAAAAAAACAGTCATATTCAAATCTTTTGTTCTTACTTCATTTGGAAAGTGCTTCATGCAGAAGTTGATTTTTTTTTTAATCTTTGGATAATTGTGTGACTGTTTCAATAGGTAACATATGGTGTGACTGCATTAAACTAGCACTCTTTAAATCACAATTCTTTTTGCTGTGAAGTGAAAGCTGCACATTTGTCTATGTCTGAATCACAGAATATGGAGCGTCAGTGCTATTGTTACCTTTGATTTATACTCCAATCCACTGGTGTTAAATGCAAAGCATTCACTACTGCAGAAAAACAATTGATAAGTTTTTGTTCTATACTACATCATCTTCACAGTAAATAAAGTAAAAGCTTCTATAGATCCTTTAACAAAATCTACACTTTGCAAATCTAGTCAATCCTATTGTGTGCTTAAAAAGTATATGTATACATGAAAGAATTGCGACTTTAACAGCATTTATTAATATAATTAACCCTGTAATACACAAGTGCAGGAATAAACTGCATACACAATAACAATAATAAAAAAGAACTAGTGATGTAATCAGTTATAAACAGTACTTTGTGATGTTATTTGTGGTGACATTCCTCATTAAATCTTGTGTATTAAAAAAAAATGCAGCCACTCCTTTTAAACATATGATTTCCCCTTCAATTCCATGTCTTATTTATATAATCTTAATGTGGTCGTATAATCATTATCATTTTAAATATGTGGTTTTTATTCGCTATATACAGGTCAATTACTAAAGCTTGAGAAAAGAAACTAATTGTGACTTTTGCATGATTAGGAAAAGTGAGATAAATATTTATGTTTGACTGGAATACGGTCCTGTTAAAGGTTCATGTTTTTTACGTTTTGTTTTTGCAACAAACAGTAATGTTATCTCTGCTGTGAACTTTTTTTTTTTTAAGATGTACGTCTCTGAATCTCTGAAGTAGATCTCTATTTCACACACCTGCAGGTAAAATATGAATCTATTATCTGGAATGCTTGGGACCTGGGGTTTTTCTACATAAGGAATATTTCTGTAATTCGGATCACCATCTCTGCTAAATTTAAACATGAAATAAACCCAATATTTTTGCCACAAATATGGACCCATGCAGCTTAGTTACCATTAAGTACAATGTACTGGTTTATTATTACAGAGTAAAAACAAAAAAAAAAATGTGAATGATTTGCTTATGATGGACTGTGATATATCCATCCTGTAATTCAGAGCTTTCTGGATGACAGGTTTTTTTGGATATGAGACCCTATTCCTGTATAATTTATCTTGCAGCATACAATCATTACAGGGTTACAGTATTTAACATATTGTTAGGGAATAATCCAAAGACCGGAGATCACCGAGGTAAAAGGAATAATCCAAGTTTATTATTTATATAATAAACATACACGAGCTCGGTGGGTTCTGATACACAAGTAGGTCAGAACTGAGAAACAAAAGATTGACCACACATTATATACCCTCTGGTGGGGAACTTCATGGGAATGGTATGTGAAAGGAGTACGGAAGGGAGTATAGGGAGTGAGGAGGAGTACAAGTCAGTGTGATTAGCTAGTTATGTGAAAATAAAGGGAGTACCACTATGTGCGAGCTTCAAAGATATTGCACCTTGTTACTGAGAACAAAAACATAACAGTAATACGAACCTTCTCACAGATGTTACACATAACCTTGAACAGTTTCTAGAAGGGCCTCATGGGCACCTAGAAACTGTTCACTCCATTAAGGGGGGCCAAGCAAGGCCTGCAAGACTTTTCCCCTACAATATAAAGGAAAAATGATGCGTTGTAACGCACCAGTAACACTCCTTTATCAGGAAATCATTTATGCATGAAGATTTATGCCCCCATTTGATGTCAATCAATAAGTCTATTCTCCAACTGTCCAGGTCTGCCAGAGGATAACTGGAGCTGGATAACTGAAGTTAAGGCCAGGGGATTCATTTATGTATGTAATTATTTAATTGTTACCGGTATTAATAAACTGAAATGTCACCACACCTTCTTGCCACCTATGTGTAATCTGGAATAAACATTCTAGTTAAAGGGATACTGTCATGGGAAAAAATTTTTTTTTCAAAATATATCAGTTAATAGTGCTGCTCCAGCACAATTCTGTACTGAAATCAATTTCTCAAAAGAGCAAACAGGTTTTTTTATATTCAATTTTGAAATCTGACATGGGGCTAAACATATTGTCAATTTCCCAGCTGCCCCAAGTCATGTGACTTGTGCTCTGATAAACTTCAATCACTCTTTACTGCTGTACTGCAAGTTAGAGTGACATCACTACTCCCTTTTCCCCCCCAGCAGCCAAACAAAAGAACAATGGGAAGGTAACCTAACACAAGATAACAGCTGCCTGGTAGATCTAAGAACAGCACTCAATAATAAAAACCCATGTCCCACTGAGACACATTTAGTTACATTGAGAAGGAAAAACAGCAGCCTGTCAGAAAGCATTTCTCTCCTAAAGAGCAGGCACAAGTCACATGACTTGGGGCAGCTGGGAAATTGACAAAATGTCTAGCCCCATGTCAGATTTCAAAATTGAAGTGCAGAATTCTGCTGGAGTAGCACTATTAACTGATGCGTTTTGAAAAAAACATGTTTTCCGATGACAGGATCCCTTTAAGAATATGCTGCAAAGCCAGATGTTTTATATATATCTGTTAAACTGTGTCTTACTGTTGATTTTTTTGGTGTCCCAGTTACTACAGATGCAGCCACTTTGGTTGGTCTGTTTGACACAGAATAACTAAACACAGATATCCCATTTATCTCATTTAACACAGAAAACTGTGACACAACATCCCATCTAATTAAAGCATTCACCATTGTGAACAATGGTGCTTTGGTATGCTAATGAAAAGGTTAAATGCATTAAATGAGTTAAGATAACTTTAGATAACACAGTTTCTTCAATTAACTCTGAGTCATGACGCATTTAACTCACAAATCCAAGTGGCTTCATCTGTATGTATATTTGCATAGGGAGCATTTATAAGCAAGTTAGCTCTAGTTCCACATGATTTGCATTCAGCTACATTACTCATACAATCTGTGAGAATCTATTGTAAACATCCTAAACAATACATATTTTAAAGCTTCTACAAAACAACTGCAGAAACTAAAGTCAGTATTTATATGCTCAAACAAACAAACAAACTATTCCATCATCAGGCAAGTCTTTGATTTCAGCTAAGAACATTTTTAGCAAGACCCTACTGTAATAAAATATTTTTGTGGTACAAAACATACTATGGTATTGTATGAATTTCTTTGATCCACCACTTTCATGAAACCCACTAGAAAATCTAAAATCTAGGAAATTACAAGCTACAGCAAACAATATAGTGAAGGACAGCATAATGATACCAGAAGAGATGACTAAATTTATTGAAAAAAAGTTATGTATTCATGGAACTTGCTTTCTTTGTAGGGTTGCATAAAATCCAGAATGATTTGGCACTTTTTGCAGGATTCAGATAATGATTTCCATAGACTTCCAAATGATTGGTTAAAATGTCACATTTTTTCACTTACAGTATGTCTCTTGACCAGTCACAAATTTGTTATGTGGATTGCAAGTACTAGTTGGTTGTACACTACCTCCAGATAGCACATTGTGGCATGTAACCATGACCGCCATCAGAAATCGCAGGGCCCCATACGACAAAATTTCCTCTGCCCCCTGGGCTGCACCCACTGCAAGCCCCACCTACAGTTCCGCCCCCCACCCCACAGGACGCCCCCACCACACAGTAAAAAAAAAAAATTGGTGGCTAGGGTTCCCACATGTTAATATTTGTGGTCAGGGCCCCCCATAAAAAAACATTTGTGACCATGGCCCCCCCCCATTAAAAAATATTGGTGGCTAGGACCCCATATGAGAGAAAAAAAATTGGTGGCCAGGGCCCCCCCCCCACATTATAAGAAAATTGGTGGCCAGGGCCCCTTAAACGTCCATGCCTTCCCGAAGTCAGCAGCTCTGAGAAAGATGGGGGGCCCAGCTAATCAAGCAAGTGTGGCTAGGGGCCCCCCTTACCTTCAGGGCCCCGTACAACTCTCCCCCCTGTCCCCCAATGATGGCTGCCCTGCATGTAACAATTTACTTGTTCAAATAAAATATAAAAATAAATATGGAAATAGAAGCTGAATTATTAGAATTATGTTTCTTCATTGTTTCATAAGAGGGAACTAGATGGTTTAATGTTTGCTACCTATAGAAAGATTTTAGTTGTATTATTTTTCGGTCAGTCAAGCTAACACAGACTTTCAAATCAACATCTAAATTTATTAAGCAAACATTAAATAGGTTAAAAGTTGAATAAACAAATAGGGAACGGTATCATTGCTTACCCTGTAAAAAAATGTAAGTTTCCCCTTGCCTGTTTCATGTTATTGTTGACAATCACAATCATAATCCCGAATATCTGCAAATCTGCCCTGCTGAAAAATGCATTAAATGACAAAAAAAACCTAGGCAATTTGTAAAATGATATTTGTCATGCATTTTAAAACCATTTGAGTAGTCAGTTGACACAGTGATTTTCAAGCTTTCCAGGAAAATTATTTTCCACAAAAAATTACCGTATATACTCGCGTATAAGCCGAGTTTTTCAGCACCCAAAATGTGCTGAAAAACTCGACCTCGGCTTATACGCGGGTCATACCGTAGCCAATCCCTCACCGGCCGCAGATACGCTCCTTCCGCGGCCCCAACACACCTCCCTCTCCCATAGCGCAGGACTGTCTGTGTGATCGCCGCCCGGAGCAGGTCCAGGAGCTCCGGGCGGCGCGTCCTTCCCTGCCGGCGTTCGCTCTCAAAATGGCGGCGCCCATGGCCGCCACGTGGGTAGCGGCCGGCGCCGCTACCCACGTGGCGGCCATGGGCGCCGCCATTTTGAGAGCGAACGCCGGCAGGGAAGGACGCGCCGCCCGGAGCTCCTGGACCTGCTCCGGGCGGCGATCGTTACAGTGTTAGAGTTTACAAGGTAATGAATGGAGCCTGTGACATCAGCAATACAGTCACTCTTGTTAAGGCTGCAGAAGATTCTGCATTGTGTCAGTTGTGCGTTGCATGGTGTCGGGCCATCCATTCTTTAATAGCTTAATGAAAAACTCAACATCAGAAAATGTTTATGGATCAGCATGGAACTGATGGAAGGAGCGTATCTGCTCCTGGACCTGCACTGGACCTGCACAGACAGTCCTGCGCTATGGGAGAGGCACAGACAGTCCTGCGCTATGGGAGAGGGAGGTGTGTTGGGGCCGCGGAAGGAGCGTACGGTACGGTACCTTTTTTCTGCTTTCCTAGGTGCAGCACCCCATTGATCTTCTGAGCAGCCATGACAGGTGGGAGGTCACAGGGAAAACAAGTGGCAATTGTCCAGCTAATAGTTCTGACTCTTTTAAATCGTTTTAGATAGATTTCTATGCCATAAAACATGATTACACATTTACACATTCACATTTTGAAATCTGACATGGGGCCCCTAGGCTTATACACGAGTCAATACATTTTTCCAGTTTTCTTAGGTAAATTAGGTACCTCGGCTTATACACGGGTCGGCTTATACACGAGTATATACGGTAATATTAATTTCCACTGATTTCTGTGGCATTGTGGCAAATCTGAGCTGATAAGGTAAAACTGCTCATCATTTTTGTGTAAAAACAACACAGAATTCAGGATCACAAAAATTTGACTGTCCAAAGAAACAAGCACATACAACTGACAATTGATGTTTGTCTGTAGGGATCCCAGTCACACACATATGTACATCTGTATGGTTATGCTCAGCAACAGTGTGTCCATCTCGCATCATGTTCTGAAAAGTGTGCCTTTTTATGAAGGGGAACCCTTTACCAGAAGTGAAGACATTCCAACTCAGGTTGTCAGTCAATTGTGTCAATTGTGTCAGTTTTTTGCAAAAGTGCAATTGCTCATGCCTTGATGCATTGGGCGCAATAGCATCAAACGAATCTCCCCCTTGCACCTACAGGTACAAAACAACTTCAGTTAAAAAAACATGGTGAATTAAATTGGAAATAGCACTTTGCAAACTGTACTTGCATAAGCAAATGGTCTGTGGGGATTTTATTAGAAACAATTTGGCCTATTGTTGGTGCTGACATAAGCATTTTACACATTTAAATGAATAGAGTTTTTATCACTACTTTAATCAACATTGTACATTGCTTTGAAGCTAAATAACTATGTTATTCTTTGCTGACCTCAGTTTGCATGGCATTAGCTTTTAGTATTTGCATTTCCAAACATTTATGGTTCTCTTATCTGTATGACTGTGGTTTTGTAATTTGCAAAATTACACAAAATCCACACAACAGTGAGGGTTTTTTTCTGGTAAAAAATACTCCATCTGAAACTTGCTGAAGTCATGTAGAAGTCAATGGCAGATGTCACTTTAACAATTGGAAGATATCATGATCTGCTCTGGGTTTGGTACAATAATCCTGAAAAATAGAGAATTTTACTTACCTACTTGACGTAAATTCCTTTTCTTCTAGTCCCGACATGTCAGTACACATGGGCATTGCCCCTCCCAGACCTGGAGCTAGGACCTATAACATAGCCAATCAAAATGAATCATGACCTATAAGACCACATGACCTCCTCCTCACCACAGTTATACTTTTGCCATAGCAGTACAGTAACAAAAATAAATAAATTGGGATGGGAAACCCTGTACTGACATGTCGGGACTAGAAGAAAAGGAATTTACGTCAAGTAGGTAAGTAAAATTCTCTATTTCTTCTACGTCCCTCCATGTCAGTACACATGGGATCTACCAAGCCATGCACCGAAAACAAGGGGTGGGAATAACCAACATAATGCAAAAACCAAACTGATGCTAAGGAGGCCCTGAGAAAAGGCCAGCATCACATCCATCCAACAGGGGAGCTGATAAAATGTATATCTCCTGAAAAGGGTAGATAAAAGGCACAAGAACATGTCCTAGGACATGGTAAACGATTAACAAGAGCTACAAAATCAACCACAAAATGACAGAGACTGGTACTTGAGGATCAAGCATTGCAGATTAAGAATAAACATATTCTGTTTAAAAAGGTTCCCTCGGTGACTAGAGGGATACCTGCAATATGGTTATCTGACAAAACCCCACCTGGGGAAGAACAAAAATCCTGCAACTGTTAAAACAAAAAAGGTGCCTAGGACAAAACCAGAATGATGGCAATAGCCATCTCAGAACTAAAACACCCTAGAAACCACCAGGAAATCAATCAGATCAGAAACTAAACACAACTTGAATGCATCTATCACCAGAAATACACGATCCTCAGCAATAGCAAGTGGCCATAAAAAGACTTGGCCCACATTAGCCTGGTCCTGCATCTTAATGGAAGCAGCTCAAACCAGTGCTGACCGGAGTCACCTCTACACCAGAGATCAGTCCAAGATCCACTAACTCCATGCTAATAATACCTAATGAAGACTTAACTAAATGAACACCAACTCTGGGTTATCATAAATCAGCATATCATTGTAACCATTGTAGAGCCATGCTGGTACAGCCCAGTAGCTCCACCAACCACCAAATCTAAACTGGGTATACAACAGCACAAGGATAAGCTGCTGAACCAACCAATGTGACTTAAAGCCATCTACCAGTAAGCTATGCTGTTGCCCCAGCCAACTGCTACACAAGCAAGAAATGGGACCCAAGCCAATTACAGTTCTAGAAAACACCCACAAAAGCCGAGGCCACTACAGCTCAAGCTGCACAATGCTACAGTTTATGCAAAAACTGAACCAAACCTGTGACCATACATAGAAGCTACTGAACCAGCCAACAGCTGGGATCACAATCCAAAATCAGGCATGCCAGAAGCTTATAGCCTACAAAAACTGGTACCAACCAGCAATGATGCACAATCCACTGGCAGAGAGCCAGCCACCATACATGCAACCAGTGGTGGACCAGCCAGCTATTATGTATTCCAACATAGATGTGCAAGGCCATTGTCACACTAGCAGGCCAAGATGCCCGTCAGCTGAAGTGTTTGCAAAAAACCAGAGTGGAATTCGAATACACAAGCAATAGTAAATAAGTCAGCTATTGTGAATGCCACCCTTAGGGACAAGGTAACTAACTGCACTGGCACCTGACACAAAAGTCAATTTCCAAACATGCAACAATGGAGCACGTCAGTTGTTGAACTTGCAAAACCCTGGTCCACAAGCCAGCCTTATTGATAATAAGCAGTGGCATACAGTACAAGACCAAAAACAATGCATGTAAGGCAGAAGAAAAGGTTAGCTGTAAGCCAACATATGACCCACATCAGCTGCTGAATACCAATCAGCAACAAAATTAGCTATGGGCTGTGAAACTCAGAGCAAACACCAGCTGATGGTACAACCCATGCTAGATCCAACCAAATAGTTAATCATGCCTACTGCTGGTGTAACCAGAACCATACCTGCAAGGATTGGAGACAAGACAAAACCAATGGCTGTTGTCCTGCCAAGGATTGCCGCAAGGCAAACAGACATGCCCACCAAGGGCCACAGCAAGAATAGTAACCATGCCTATCAGCCGCCACAGCCTGGCTGGTGACCTATGCACCATAGGTCACAGCCAAGACTGCCAGCCACAAGCACTATAATAAAAACTAGCGGCCACCTTAGCCAGGGGCCACAGAAAAGGCCAACAGCCCAAGAACCCTGGTAAAAGGCAAGCAAGCACCTAAATTAAGGGCCATGAAAACAGGCCCGCAGCCATAATAACCCAGGTAAAAGGACAACCAAACAAATGTGCCAAGGGTAAAAGACCACATGAGCCAAAGGCTCATGCAACAGGCCAGCAGAACAAGGGCCCTTGTAAAAGGCCAGCAGACCCAGGAGCCGAGGACCATGGTAAAAAGCCATGGACCATAACAAGGGCTCTAACCCAAGCCAAGGGCCATAATGAAAGCCAGAGGCCACACAAACCCAGCTCCCTGGCGAGATGCCTGAGGCCTCACAAAGGGCCATAGACTACAAGCTGGCTTCAAGCATGTTAAGGTGCCAATAGACATAACAGTAAGTGCCCTTTAATCTACCAACAATTAAAGAAGGGAAACCTACAGTCACAAAAACTCAGTAGATGTAGTATAACTACAACTGAGCTCCCAACAAAAGCCACCAGATGGGAATAGAATATCTAAGAGAAGGCCTATATCACAAAAAAAGACACCATATAACTCGGAACACTGCCTGTTAAGTGTGGAAACATCATAGGAAAAAATGGGGTACAATACTGCTACAGCAGAACAAACCCCTAGCCAGTCCTGGAAATACCAGGTGTAATAAGAGCACACTTGCCTACTGTGTCTGCGAAGAGAACTCGGGCTCACAAACCTAAGACCTCAGATGACAACTATACAAGAAGTCAGAGGAATACAGGCACCTAACCAGATAATATGCGCTAGACAGTAGGAATAATCCAGACAGATCCTTGGTGGCAGACTGCTTCTAAGGAGCAGACTCAGGGGCGTAACTAAAGAGGAAGCAGACCCTGCGGCTGCAGGTGGGCCCAAAAGGTATAGGGACCCATGAGGCCCAAATAAAGAGCAATTTCAATATGTATTGGTAAAAAAGCACAACCTCTGGATATGTTAGGGGCCCTAAAATGAATTTGCTGTGGGGCCCAATGACATCAGGTTACAGCACTGAGCAGACTCAATGTAAGGAAGGGGCTACCATACTGCTTCAGCAGTGCAAGCCTCCAGCCAACCCTGCAAGCACCCAGTGTAATAAAAGGCAAATATAACCTCTGTGTCTGCACAGAGGACAATAGAAACAACAGAAGCAAACTGAGGAGTATCTGCACATTACCTGATAGCAATGAAAAGTCCGCAGGTTGGAAACTTCAGCTAGAACCCGGATAGCTTTCAGCTGAGGGACATAATTAGCTTATTAACATGCAGACTTAATACCTTGTGTAACTGCATTTTGCACAGAGGACTCCAGCTCACAACATACGACTTCATATAATATAAGAAGGAACACAGGCAGCTTACCAGATAGCTCAGACTTGTCAGCAGGAATATCCAGTCCAGTGGAACACTGCTTGTTAAGAGCAGACTCATAAGAAAGGAAGGAGGTGCCATACTGCTTGAGCACATGAGCCAATATAACCACTTAAAATATTAAACAGCAATAGCAAATGGGCCAAAGGAACACCTGCACCTTACCAGATAGTGACTAGTTAGCTTGATGGAAACTCCAGCCAAAGCCCTGATAGCTTTCAGCTGAGGGACATATTAAGCATATTAACATGCAGACTTCCCAGTGAAATTAATGTTTCAAATACACAATGGATACTGAGAAATCAAAATCTCTGGATTCAGTTACCACACTGCTTAGGCAGAGGGATTCACCAGCCAGTACTTAAAGTGTAGCAAGAGCCAATACTGTATTTTGCACAGAGGACTCCAGCTCACAACATAAGACTTCAGATAATACAAGAAGTCAGGGGAACACAGGCACCTTACCAGATAGCTCAGGCTTGTCAGCAGGAATATCCAGGTGGAACACTGTTTGTTAAGAGCAGACTCATAAGAAGGAAGGAGGTGCCATACTGCTTGAGCAGTGCAACCTCTAGCCCTTCCTGGAGGTGCCAATATAACTTCTGTGTCTGCACAGAGGATGCAGGGTCACCCATACAAGGCTTAAAATATTAAACAGCAATAGCAAAATGGGGCAAAGGCACACCTGCACCTTATCAGAGTGGCTAATTAGCTGGATGGAAACTCCAGCCAAAGCCCCAATAGCTCTCAGCTGAGGGACATAATTAGCTAATTAGCATGCAGACTTCCCAGTGCACTACACACAGTAGATAATGAAGAATCATACTCACCAGCTTCAGGCAGTTATAACTAGGCCATATGCATACCCACGGCCCTTTTGCAGAAGTTCTGTAGAGTTCTGTAAAGTCTCACATAACTCAAAAGAAAAGGGGAGTCCAAAAAGCTCACAGGTAACAATGTGGAAGCCCACACCTGTGTTTGTTCCCAAAAAAGCACTAGATTGAATCTTGTGCCTCGCTGGGCATATAGCAGGGGGGCTGTTTTAGCACAGGGCTAGGACCATGGGTATGCCCACACCTGCACCTCTTCCCAATAAGCGATAATTTACAGATTATGCGTCTTGAGGCATCAGGTAAATTATTCTCCATTACCTGGGAATCATCCCTCTGTGTCCACACAGAGGTAAAAAATAAGCAAAAATAAATAAATAAATAAATAAAAATACAGAAGAAAAAACAAAAGGCTCACAGGTAATAATGTGGGAAGCCCACAACTATGTCTCTTTCCAAAAAGCACTAGATTGAATCTTGTGCCTCGCTGGGCATATAGCAGGGGGGCTATTTTAGCACAGGGCTAGGACCATGGATATGCCCACACCTGCATTTCTTCCCAATAAGCGATAATTTACAGATTATGCGTCTTGAGAAATCAGGTAAAATCTTCTCCATTACCTGGGAATCATCCCTCTGTGTCTACACAGAGGTAAAAAATAATAAATAAATAAATAAACAAAAAGAAAATGCAAAAGAAAAACAAAAAACAAAAACTGTGTTTGATTTCTCTCAAAATTCAACAAAAAATAAAAAGTGAGGAGGGAGATCCTACCTCCCTGTCCAGTTGGACAAAAAATAACTGTGGTGAGGAGGAGGTCATGTGGTCTTATAGGTCATGATTCATTTTGATTGGCTATGTTATAGGTCCTACCTCCAGGTCTGGGAGGGGCAATGCCCATGTGTACTGACATGGAGGGACGTAGAAGAATTAGTGGTTTTCTGGTGATAATCCAAAAAAGTTGGAGTTTTTGGGCACCAAATCTGAAGAAAATCGTACAAGTCAGATATTTCTCACAATTTTATCGAGTCTTTTCCTGCACCAGATTTTTTCAAGTTAATTTGTTGACTGTAAAAATGGGGATGAGAGTTGGTGGTGGAAGTGGTTTTAAGAAGATAGTGAGAAATATTTGGATTTTAGTAAATATCCCCTTAAGTGTACTTTAAGCTTTACTTCACTTTTCTTCATTTACAGAAGATAGAAAACCACAACTGCACTAGTGTCATATACCATGGAAAATTATTACTGACAGAAGTACATCAAAAGTAATTTATACACCATTTACATTTCAGCAGGTCTGATCAGACAAACACATGTATGTACTAGTGATATGTGGGTCAGGCTTTTTTTTGGGGGGGATGGAGGACCCCCTTGGACAGACACTCTTCTTTTAGGCATAATATTGGTTTTGGTGGTAATGCAATATTCCATGCCTTTGATTGATTTATTATAATTTATCTTAAAATTGCATAAATGACTAAAGGGTTCTATTGTATTAAGAAAATTTGGTTATTTTGTTCTCTTGCAAATTCTGCAGCATTTTCATACATGGTACATTCTCTGCTTGGAGTAAGGTTCTTAGTGGGGTTCCTCAGGGCTCGGTATTGGGTCCACTTTTATTTAACTTGTTCATTAATGACTTAGGGGAGGGTATTGTAAGTAATGTATCAGTGTTTGCAGATGACACAAAACTATCCAGGATGCAGAATCCTTGCAACAGGATCTTGACAAACTGGCAATCTGGGCAGATAAGTGGCAAATGTTGATAAATGTAAAGTCATGCACCTGGGATGTAAAAATATCCAAACCACTTATACTCCTAATGGGACTGCACTAGGCAAATCCATTATGGAGAAGGACCTCTTGTATTTGTCTATATGTATTTTGTGGTCACAGCCTCATTAAAAATCAGTGGTGAGCACAACTTTGCCTTGTTTGTTATATTTATTTAGGAGCAGTGGCCAGCTCCATGTTGTAGCCCACACTCTTCTCAAGCCTATGACTAAGTGTGAGAACTTACGCATGCGTCCTGTTCGGCGCAGGCGCGGGCACGGTAATGCGCGCCGGCGCGTGACGCGGACGCCGGCGACGGTCGCAGACGCGAAGGCGACGGTCGCGGGCGCAGGGACGTAGGCGGAAACGCCTGTGACGGACGTGCTGGCGTCAGTTCCGTGACGTCAGCACGAAGACGCTAGTTTGGCGCCAAAAGATATGTATTTAAACCAGATCCAGACTGACATGCATTGCCTGGTTATTAGGTTATTTTACTGAAAACCTAGCATCTCTTACTATTGAATTTCCTGTTGTGACCCTGCCTGATCCTGGACTACGATTTCTGCTGCCTACCTCGACTCTTCTGCCTGTCTTATCGTTACGAACCTCGCTGCCTGCCTTTGACCTCGGACTTCCTGACTACGACTTGCCTAATCCTCTGTACCGCGTTTGATAGTCTCATTGGCTACTCTCCACAACCCTGCTCCCTGTTCCATTCCAGGTGGGTAGTGGTTGTGTGAGGCGCTTGTGAGTTCGAAATCTTCAGCTCCAGCTCCTTCTCCGCCTGGATCACACCAGTAAGCCTGACAGTATAACCAGGCACATGGATCCAGCTGAAGGGGCTTCTCCATTTGCTGTTCTAACCCAGCAGTTGTCTTCACTGACGCAAGCGGTCCGGGAGCTGCAAAGTGGATATGCTCAGCTACAGGAGCATATCAGATCTCATCCGCCAGCGGTACTCCCTTCCACTTCTGCTGCCACTCCTCCTGCGCCAACAGAGGTTCAAGTTATTACGTCTGAAATCTCTGAACCCAAGGTGGCTTTCCCGGAGAAGTTTGCCGGAGACCGGAAGATGTTTCGAAATTTCAGGAGCAACTGCAAGCTGCTGTTCTCTCTAAAGCCCCACACTTACCCTACTGAGCAAACCCGGGTCGGGGTTATTATCTCTTTTCTTACGGGAGAACCACAGACCTGGGACTTTCGTCTCATGGACCGCCACAGTCCAGTCTTGGCTTCGGTGGATTCATTTTTTGACGCAATGGCGGTCATTTTCGATGATCCCCACAGAGTCGCTACTGCTGAGGCTGCCTTACGTGCCCTCAAGCAAGGGGTCCGCCCTGCTGAAGACTATACGTTGGAGTTCCGGCAATGGGCGGACGACACAGAATGGAATCCTGCAGCACTAAAGAACCAATACCGCTTTGGACTTTCTTCTGAATTAAAGAATGAATTGGCCCGTACTGGCATCCCGGACAGTTTGGAAGACCTCATCTTTCTCGCTATTCAACTTGATCAGAGGCTCCGGGAGCGTAGAGAGGAAGAAAAGGCGGAGAAAGCGGGTCTTTCACCTCAGACCTGGATGTTACCATCCGCTCCTCCTCCAGTTCGAATGCCGTCCACTTTTTCTTCAGCCGTGCCTCCACCTGTCTTCAGTACAGCCCCAGAGCCTATGCAGATTGGTGCTATTAAATCTGCTTTATCCCCAGAAGAACGTATCAGGCCAGGCAGACTGAATCTCTGTTTTTATTGTGGTCAAGCAGGCCATTTGCTTCGGGGTTGTTCGGTCCGCCCAACGGGTAAGAAGTTGCTCGAAAAAGACTTTACCCCCTGCCATGTTCCTGTGCCTCTCCTGACAGTCTCTTTGTCTTTACAGTGGGGAGACCAACAGGTAGAACTCCAAGCAATCCTTGACTCTGGGGCCAGCGGATGTTTTCTGGACAATAGAGTAGCACTACGGTTCCAGATACCGCTCCAGACCAAGAAGAATCCCGTAGCTCTCCGGGTGGCTGACGGGTCTCTGATTACCTCAGGCCCTGTGGTGCAAGAGACCGTCTCTCTTTTCGTTTTGTTGAATAAAGGGCATGCTGAAATTATGAACTTTGATGTGGTTTCTTCTCCTTTATTCACCGTTATTCTGGGATTACCCTGGTTGCAGAAGCACAACCCATCCATCAATTGGGCTACCGCTGAAGTAAAATTTCTTTCAAATTTTTGCTCTTCTCGTTGTATTTCCTCTTCAAAAGAGGTCTGTTTTTTATCCCCTACCTCGGAAATCCATGAACTTCTTCCTCAGGTTTATTGGGAGTTTTTGGACGTTTTCAATAAAAGAGGGGCTGACAAGTTACCTCCTCATCACATTTATGATTGCCCTATTAATCTTCTTCCTGGGTCCCAGATTCCGTTTGGTCGAGTTTACCCTTTATCTGAGTCAGAACTTGTGGAACTTCGCTCTTATTTAGATGAAAATTTGGCTAAAGGGTTCATTAGACAGTCTTCTTCTCCAGCAGGAGCCGGGATTTTCTTTGTCGAGAAGAAAGATCATTCATTAAGGCCGTGTATAGACTACCGGGATTTGAACAAAATTACAGTCAAGAATCGTTACCCACTTCCTCTCATTCCTGAACTATTTCAACGATTGGCGGAGGCTAAGATCTTTTCTAAACTGGATCTTCGGGGCGCTTACAATTTGGTCAGAATAAGAGAGGGCGATGAATGGAAGACGGCTTTTCGTACTCGTTACGGGCATTTTGAATACTTGGTCATGCCCTTTGGTCTCTGCAATGCTCCTGCAACATTTCAACATTTTGTTAACGACGTCTTCAGAGACTTCCTCCATATATTTGTCATCATTTATTTAGATGATATTCTTGTTTTTTCTAATTCTTTGGAAGAACACAGATTTCATTTGAAGAAGGTTCTGGCCCGTCTACGCACTCATCAGTTATATGCTAAAATTGAGAAATGTGTGTTTGAACAATCATCTGTGGATTTTTTGGGGTTCTGTATTTCTCCTCAGGGTATCCAGATGGACTCCAGGAAGATTTCTGCAATTCTTAACTGGCCAATTCCGTCTTCTAAGAAGGCCGTTCAACGTTTTATCGGCTTTGCAAATTTTTATAGAAAGTTTATAAAGAATTTTTCTCAAGTTATCCTCCCAATCACTGAACTGACGCGCAATAATCAAAAGTTTGTTTGGTCTACACAGGCTCAGGAGGCTTTTGAGAAACTGAAGACACTCTTCACTTCAGGCCCAATTCTTCACCATCCAGATGTTTCCCTTCCTTTCATCCTGGAGGTAGATGCTTCAGAACTTGCGGTGGGTGCTGTGTTGTCACAGAGAACTGGGTTTCAAGAGGATCTTCATCCTGTTGCCTTCTTTTCTCGTAAACTGGCCAAGAGTGAGTGCAATTATGATGTGGCTGACCGCGAATTACTCGCTATCAAGCTGGCACTTGAGGAATGGAGGTATCTCCTCGAAGGGTCTAAACATCCGATTCTCATCTTTACAGATCACAGGAATCTGGAATATTTACGTTCGGCCAAGAGGCTTAGACCCAGACAAGCAAGGTGGGCTTTATTTTTCATGAGATTTAATTTTCATCTTACTTACCGACCTGGATCAAAAAACGTTAAAGCAGATGCTTTATCTCGAATGTTTTCTTCTGAAGACGAGGTTTCCTTGGCTCCTGAGACGATTTTAAACTCCAATAACTTTCTTCTGCTTCAATCTACCCTGGTGGATAGAATTAAAGATGCTTCTTTAAACATCTCTGAACCATTGTTACTGCCTAAGGAGGGTCTTCTTTTTCATCAAGGCAAAATTTTTGTTCCAGAACCAATGCGTTTGGAGGTCCTTAAAAATAGTCATGATTCTAAATTGGCAGGTCATCTAGGTATAAAAAAAACTATTATCTTGGCTAAGAGATTATTTTGATGGCCTGGGATGGACTGTTTTAAATTTGTGGCTTCATGTGAAATCTGTTCTAGATCTAAGGACTCTCATTCTAGGCCTATTGGTCTTCTTCAACCTCTGCCAGTGCCTTCCCGTCCATGGGGATCAGTTTCTTTGGACTTTATTTCTGATTTACCACTGTCCTGTGATTGTTCCACCATTGTTGTTTTTGTTGATCGTTTAACCAAGATGGCGCATTTTAAATCTTTACCAAAACTTCCTTCTGCCTCCGAGACTGCCGATACTTTCATTAAAGAAGTGGTAAGACTCCTTGGCCTTCCAGATGAAGTAGTGTCTGATCGGGGACCACAATTCACATCACAGTTTTGGAAATCATTGTGTGAAGCACTCAAGATTTCGGTGTCTCTTTCCTCTGCGTTTCACCCTCAGTCCAATGGCCAGACCGAGTGAACTAATCAGACTCTCGAGCAATATCTGAGGTGTTATTCTTCTTACCTCCAAGACGATTGGGTCAATCTTCTTCCTTTTGCGGAGTTTGCTTATAATAATTCCCATCATTCGTCAATCAATCAGTCCCCTTTTTTCGCAAACTATGGTCTTCATCCAGTAACTTTTCCCTCTGCCATTGTTTCTGATATTTTAGTTCCTGCTGTCAAGGACAGATTAACTTTTCTATCGAATAATTTTCAAAGACTCCAAGAAAACATGAGGAAGGCTCAACAAAATTTCAAGACTTATGCTGATCGGAGGCGGAGAGGCGACCCAGAGTTCAAGGTGGGTGACCGTGTGTGGTTATAAACTGTTAACCTTAAGCTTTCTTGTCCCAGTAGGAAGTTGGGTCAACGTTTCCTGGGTCCTTTTCCTATCATTCGTCAAGTCAATCCTGTGGCCTTCCAGCTTAAACTTCCAGCATCCTGGAAAATACATCCAGTATTTCATGCTGCTCTTTTAAAACCGGTCTCGACGTTCCGATTTCCTGGGCGTTCGGCTCCTCCACCGCTTCCCGTGGTGGTCGACGGTCAAGAGGAATTTGAGGTTGAAGAGATCCTGGATTCCAGATTAAGAGGCAAGTGGCTCCAGTACCTGGTAAGGTGGAAGGGTTATGGTCCGGAAGAGAATTCTTGGGAACCGGCATCTAACATCCACGCTCCAGAGTTGCTGGAAAAGTTTAATGGAACCTATCCTGGTAAGCCTGCTGGTTGTCGCGTCCGGAGGCCGCTCCTTGATGGGGGGCAAGGTGAGAACTTACGCATGCGTCCTGGTCGGCGCGGGCACGGTAATGCGCGCCGGCGCGTGACGCAGACGCCGGTCGCAGACGCGAAGGCGACGGTCGCGGGCGCAGGGACGTAGGCGGAAACGCCTGTGACGGACGTGCTGGCGTCAGTTCCGCGACGTCAGCACGAAGACGCTAGTTTGGCGCCAAAAGATATGTTTTTAAACCAGATCATTGCCTGGTTATTAGGTTATTTTACTGAAACCCTAGCATCTCTTACTATTGAATTTCCTGTTGTGACCCTGCCTGAACCTGGACTACGATTTCTGCTGCCTGCCTCGACTCTTCTGCCTGTCTTATCGTTACGAACCTCGCTGCCTGCCTTTGACCTCGGACTTCCTGACTACGACTTGCCTAATCCTCTGTACCGCTACTCTCCACAACCCTGCTCCCTGTTCCATTCCAGGTGGGTAGTGGTTGTGTGAGGCGCTTGTGAGTTCGAAATCTTCAGCTCCAGCTCCTTCTCCGCCTGGATCACACCGGTAAGCCTGACAACTAAGTGTCCTAGTGACACAAAATGCGTTAGGTGTGAGAGTTTCTATAAATAAAAATGTTCATATTTTTACTTATTGGTCTGATCTGTGCGTGACCTTTCAGAGTGCCTTGCTCCAACTTTTGTTTACTTGATCACGGATTGTCCGCTCCCTTGGGCTGAGGGAGTTTAGTGAGTTGCTCCATTGGTGAAGCTTTATGCTTATATGTATATTTGGTTTGCAGTAGCCCCCACTCTTCCCAGCTATAGTCAGGTGGCTAGTAAAAGGGCAATCAAGTTTGGGAGTTTTACTTTGAAAGCAGAAAGTATGTTGCAGGTAAAATTTAGTACCTTTGTAAAATGTATAATGAAGCAATAGAATTCTTAATGAATCAGATAAAAATTGAGAGTAGGACTGGCCAGATATGGGATGACTTTGACGTAGTTGGCCAGCTTAAATATATTGCAATATATGGGCAAACAATCCCTGTTTTGTTTAAAGGGTAAGGAATTTTTTAGTACAAAAAAAGTGGGTGCACTCCTAAGGCCATAGAAAAACATATTTAAGTACAATAATCCCCTGTCTCAATAATTCAATGAATATGCAAATGTGTGTATTTAAAAAAGAAACACAGGGTTTTTTGTTACAAAGTTATGATCATAAAGTTGATAAGCCACCATACCACGTCAAGGTAAACCCCATACAGCGGTCCCTAACTTGTTTAGCTGTAATCAAAATATAAAAGGTCATATACCTCTCTGCTTAACAGCATTACTTGGAGTAAAAATCTCCTGAGGCTTGGTTTCAATCTGTGGACTAGATCCTCCCCCACCACCTGCATATGTGGCTTTTAAAAGGGAGACTGCCCAAACCAACGCCCATTTTTAAAAAAAAATGTGATAATGAAGAGACTATAATAAAGCCAAATTAAATTGTATATATAGGTGCACTCTTGTGTGTGTATGTGTGTGAGTATAAGCATAAGTACAGGTGAGGGTATAGATGTGAACAGAAAATGAAAAAGGAAGAGCTAAATGAGAAGTGTAATAGGTGTAATGTATGTGAATCAGTGCAGAAGTAACATAGTAAGTAAGGTTGAAAAAAGACACACATCCTAACTACCAGTTGATCCAGAAGAAGGTATATACAGGCTGATACATTACATAGCTTTATAAAGGGTTGGATGGCTTTTTAGCAAGTGAGGGAATACAGGGTTATGGAAGATAGCTCATAGTACAAGTTGATCCATGGACTAGTCTGATCGCCATTTTGGAGTCAGGAAGGAAATTTTTCCCCCCTCTGAGGCAAATTAAAGAAGCTTCAGATGGGTTTTTTTGCCTTCCTCTGGATCAACTAGCAGTTAGGCCGGTTAAAATAGAGTTAAAAGGTTGAACTTGATGGACGTGTGTCTTTTTTCAACCTAATTTACTATGTAAAAAAAACTACTATAAGCATTCCTAACTTTTGTTTCTTTTATATCAGTGTTTTTCCTGATAGCAGTGTCTCAATAAAAAAAAAACCCAAAAAGTATCAGGGATATTGTCTTTCCTTCTTTAGTTCTATTTAAAATATTAATTTTTATTTTTTATTTAAAGTTAGAGTCCAATTAACTGTTGTAAGGGCCCGCAGGCACAGTTGGAGTGCGGACCAAGGAGGAGGCAGGTAATCGCCGAGTTCGTGGTACAGAGGGATCAGGCAGGAGAATAGTCGAGGTACAGGCAAAGGGTTCAATCCAGGCAGCAAAGGGTCAATCCGAATAACAGGCAAGGTAGGTACACAAGAAATCAGTCAATAATACAACACCCAGGAATCACGAAGATGTACCTATACTTGGGCAAGATCTGTAATGTCCAAGGGGTTTAAATAGGCAGAGTTTGGCGCCAAGATTTGGACGCAATGACGTCATGACGCTGACGCCGGCGTCAAGCCGCTGACGTCGAGACGCCGACGCACGTTCTGACGCCGGCGACCATTCCGTCGCTGGCGACCAACCGGTGGGCGAGAGGAAGCCGACGTCATCACACTGAGACCAGCAGGATCCACATGGGGAAGGAAGGAGTCGCCATTTTGGACGCCGTCGCCATCTTGGACGCCGTCGCCATCTTGTAGGTGAGAAACTTCTGTTTCCATTACAGTACCCCCTTCCTTAGGGGGGGCCTCAGCTGAAGACGAACTGCCACGGGATTGATGATTTCAATAATAGGGAAAGGACCTATGAACTTGGGGCCGAGTTTGGGAGTAGGGACTTTAAGATGAATATTCCGTGTAGAAAGCCAGACCTTGTCACCGAGGCAATATTGTGGAGACGAAATTCTTTTCTTGTCCGCGAATTTCTTCTGAGACAGAGAACTTTTCTCCAAATTAGCTTTGGTGGCAGCCCAGATAGCAAGCATATGAGCAGCCTGATCATTGGCAGCAGGGACGTTTGTGAGAAGAAGATCTTGAGGAAATGCTAGAGGATTCTGGCCATAGACACAAAAGAATGGAGATTTCTCGGAAGAAGCGTGCATAGCATTGTTGTGAGCAAATTCTGCCCAAGGAAGAAGATCTGCCCAGTCGTCCTGGCACAAAGATACATGGCAACGAAGAAATTGCTCCAATGCTTGGTTGACCCTCTCGGCAGCTCCATTAGATTGAGGGGGATAGGCAGAGGAAAACTGGAGAGAGATATGAAGTGCTTTGCATAACGATCTCCAAAATTTGGAAACGAATTGGGAACCTCTGTCAGACACCACTTCAGCCGGGAATCCGTGAAGGCGAAAGATATGTTGGGTGAATAATTTAGAGAGTTCTTGAGCAGAAGGTAGCTTTCGCAGGGGAATGAAATGGGCCATCTTGCTGAATCTGTCAACCACGACCCAGATAACTGTATGACCGAGGGAAACAGGCAAATCCACAATGAAATCCATTGCCAGGTGAGTCCATGGACGAGAGGGAATGGGTAAAGGTAGAAGTAATCCTTTGGGAGGAGAGTGACCAGACTTGGAGGCAGCACAAACAGAACAAGAAGAGACAAAATCTTTGACGTCCTTTCGAAGAGAAGGCCACCATACTAGGCGAGACAGGAGTTCGGTAGTTTTCTTAATTCCTGGATGGCCTGCTTGTCTGGAATTATGGGACTGAGCAAGGATGGAATGACGGAGATCTGGAGGAACAAAAGCGACTCCCAAAGGAGTATCACCAGGAGCAGAGGACTGTGCACATAATAACTGAGAGGCCATGGTGGGAAATAAGGCAGCAATAATTTTGACGGGAGGCACAATGGGTTCAGGATCTTCGGAACACGAATCTTTGGGAATGAAGCTTCTAGAAAGGGCGTCAGCTTTCTTGTTTCTGGATCCCGGGCGGAACGTGATTACGAAATTGAATTTGGAGAAGAAAAGTGCCCATCTAGCTTGCCTGGGATTAAGGCGTTTAAGAGATTGGATGTATTCAAGGTTTTTGTGATCCGTAAAGATAGATACAGGCACAGACGAACCTTCCAACAGATGTCTCCACTCTTCAAGAGCTAGTTTGACTGCCAACAGCTCACGGTTTCCCACATCATAGTTCTGCTCAGGAGAAGAAAACTTTTTAGAAAAGAAAGCACAAGGATGCAGTTTGCCATCATTAGAAGACCTTTGAGACAACACAGCACCAGCCCCAACGTCGGAGGCATCCACCTCAATGAAGAACGGTAGAAGAGGATCCGGGTGTCTAAGAATTGGAGCAGAAGAAAAAGAATCTTTGAGGATCTTGAAAGCTTCTAAAGCTTGAGGAGACCAACATTGAGGTTTCCCACCCTTCCGAATGAGAGACAGGATAGGGGAAATCTTGGAGGAGAAGCCCTTGATGAACTGTCTGTAATAATTGGCAAAGCCAATAAACCTCTGGATGGCTTTAGTGCTGGTGGGGAGGGGCCAATCCTGAATCGCTGGAACTTTAGCCGGATCCATCTTAAAGCCTTGTTGGGAAATAATGTGCCCCAGAAAGGGAATAAAAGAAACTTCGAAGGAGCATTTTTCCAGCTTGGCAAACAGATTATTTTTTCTTAAGCGAGATAAAACTTCCCGTACCTGGGTTCGATGCTCAGAAAGGTTTGAAGAAAAGATTAGAATGTCGTCTAGGTATACGACCACACTTATGCCAAGTAAGTCCCGAAAGACATCGTTAACCAGCTCTTGAAAAACCGCAGGGGCGTTGCAAAGTCCAAAGGGCATTACGAGATACTCGTAGTGCCCATCACGAGTATTAAATGCGGTTTTCCATTCGTCTCCTTCTCTGATCCGAATGAGATTGTAGGCTCCACGGAGATCAAGCTTGGTGAAAATGCTGGCACCTTTGAGCTGATCAAATAACTCGGAAATGAGGGGGAGCGGGTAGCGTTTTTTTACTGTAATCTTGTTCAATCCGCGATAATCGATGCAGGGACGTAGACTGCCATCCTTTTTTTGAACGAAGAAGAAGCCCGCCCCAGCAGGAGAAGAAGAAGGACGAATGAAGCCTCTAAGCAGATTTTCCTGGATGTACTCTTTCATCGCTGCGGTTTCAGAAGGAGAGAGCGGGTAAGTACGTCCTCGAGGAGGCATAGTACCAGGAAGAAGCTCGATAGGGCAATCATAGGGCCGATGAGGAGGCAGAACTTCAGCAGATTTCTTATTGAAGACATCAGAGAAATCTTGATAGGCAGGAGGAATTGAAGAATTTGGAACAACAGAGGATACCTTGACCAGGGACTGGGCCGGAAGACAGTTCTGTTGACAAAAGAAACTCCAACGAGAAATTTGAGTTGCGGACCAGTCAATGACTGGATTATGGGTGCGCAACCAAGGGAGTCCAAGGACTACTGGAGTCGAGGGGCATTCAATAAGCAAAAATTAAAGTCTTTCGGTATGCAGGGTGCCCACTTGGAACGATAATTCCTGTGAAGACTTGGAGATGAAGGCAGAAGAAAGAGGCCGGTCATCAATGGCAAGGACACGAAGTGGAACAGCCAGACTTTGGAGAGGAATAGAATGACGTTCAGCGAAAGCTTTATCCAAGAAGTTCCCAGCTGGGCCGGAGTCAAGGAAAGCTTGGGTAGAGATGGTCTTGGAAGCCAACTGGAACTGTACAGGATGAAGGAAACGATGAGCAGAGGTTTGGGGAAGTTGATCAATTCCGCCCAGGTAAGTTTCCCCAAACTTACCTAGGCATTGGCGTTTCCCGACTTTGCAGGGCACTCATGGGCAAAGTGGGATTTGCCCCCACAGTATAAGCAGAGTCCAGCAGCCCTTCTCCTTAACTTTTCCTGTACGGAAAGACGGGCACGACCAATCTGCATAGGTTCTTCAGAGGTGGAGGGAGAAGAAGCCGGAGCCGAGGAAGAAGAAGTAGTGCTGGGAAGAATAGGTCTCTGGAAGCGAGGAGCCAGGGGAGGTTGAAACTTCCTCACACGTTCCTTTACGGCAAGGTGCTCTCTTTGGCGGGTGTCCACTTTGACTGCCAAGGCCACCAGATCCTCCCAACGAGTAGGCAACTCACGTGAGACCAAATCGTCCTTCAAGCGCATGGACAACCCGTTGTAGAAGGCAGCGTGATAACTGTCGTTGTTCCAGTTGGTCTCGGAAACTAGAGTGTGGAATTCGATGGCTTATTCGGGCACCGAACGTGTTCCTTGGCGGATCTGGAACAAGCGGGAAGAGGCAGACGCAGAGCGGCCAGGAGCATCAAACACAGTGCGCAGATCACGAATACAGGCCTTCGAGTCATCAATCAGGGGATCCTCTTTCTCCCACAACGGTGATGCCCATTCCAAGGCTTTACCAGTCAAGCGGGTAATGATGTATCCCACCTTGGCACATTCCGAGACGTATTGATGAGGTAGCAGAGTAAACTGGATTTCACATTGATTGATGAACCCTCTACAAGCCGCAGAATCACCACTGAAGAGCGGAGGTGCCGGAATCCGGGGTTCGGAAACATGAAACGGCGCCACTGGAATAGTGGCCGGAGCAGAGGCAGGAACCTGAGCCGTAGGAGTGAGAGCCGACAATTTGTCCAAAATGGCCTCAAGGGCTTGGCCGAAGTGCGTCTGCTGAGCTTCATAGGCCTCCATGCGTGAGGCTATCCCACGAAAGGCTCTTCCGAAATCTGGTTGAGCCGCGGCCTCCTCAGATGGGTCCATGGCCCAAGTATAATGTAAGGGCCCGCAGGCGCAGTAGGAGTGCGGACCAAGGAGGAGGCAGGTAATCGCCGAGTTCGTGGTACAGAGGGATCAGGCAGGAGAATAGTCGAGGTACAGGCAAAGGGTTCAATCCAGGCAGCAAAGGGTCAATCCGAATAACAGGCAAGGTAGGTACACAAGAAATCAGTCAATAATACAACACCCAGGAATCACGAAGATGAACCTATACTTGGGCAAGATCTGTAATGTCCAAGGGGTTTAAATAGGCAGAGTTTGGCACCAAGATTTGGACGCAATGACGTCATGACGCTGACGTCGAGACGCCGACGCACGTTCTGATGCCGGCGACCATTCCGTCGCCGGCGACCAACCGGTGGGCGAGAGGAAGCCGACGTCATCACACTGAGACCAGCAGGATCCACATGGGGAAGGGAGGAGTCGCCATTTTGGACGCCGTCGCCATCTTGGATGCTGTCGCCATCTTGTAGGTGAGAAACTTCTGTTTCCATTACAACTGTATGCTGCTGATGCAGTGACATTGTTGTTGTAATAACATTCGCCCCAAAGCTTCTACAAAGCTACCATTTTCTCCTGGGTTGTATCCATATAAATCCATGCAACCATGTTCAAGGCTTTCTGTGCATCTATTAAAATAATTATCACCTCTGTTTTGCGTTCTGTTTATCTCTGTTAAAGGGATCCTGTCATCGGAAAACATGTTTTTTTCAAAACGCATCAGTTAGTGCTACTCCACTATAAATTGGAGTATAAATTCCTTTTTGATGTCATCTAAGATTTCCACATAAATTGACCATCTCCTTTTTATTTTGTTCCTTAAAGGGATACTGTCATGGGAAAAAAAAAAATTTTCAAAATGAATCAGTTAATAGTGCTACTCCAGCAGAATTCTGCACTGAAATCCATTTCTCAAAAGAGCAAAAAGATTTTTTTATATTCAGTTTTGAAATCTGGCATGGGGCTAGACATTTTGTCAATTTCCCAGCTGCCCCTGGTCATGTGACTTGTGCCTGCACTTTAGGAGAGAAATGCTTTCTGGCAGGCTGCTGCTTTCTTCTCAATGTAACTGAATATGTCTCAGTGGGACATTGGTTTTTACTATTGAGTGTTGTTCTTAGATCTACCAGGCAGCTGTTATCTTGTGATAGGGAGCTGTTATCTGGTTACCTTCCCATTGTTCTGATATCGTAGAAATCAATGATCTTTTGTCTTAATGGACAATCGATCCGGAAACCTTGATGTATCGTGTGGTGATGTTGCGCAATCCCCCGTAAAAAACGTCACAGCGGTCGTTTTCAGCTGGGGTCCAGTATTCTGCCTCCCTCTACAATGGCCAGTGGTTTATTATACACCAAGACAAAAGATGGTCTTATAATATATCCAATCAATGAGCATGTTATGCTATGAATCAATTGGTAGAACCAGCACACAGACACATGTCCATAGAAGAGGGGGGGAAAAGGTAGATTTCCCTAAGCAACAAAAGACACCAGCACAAAAGGCACTTCCCCCGGTAATATACATATACACAGACACAGCATGGCTTGTACTGATCTTGTAAAAGTACACCTTTGTTCAGTGGTCCGTATTCCTCAATCCCAACCGGCGCCACACCTGGCATGCTGCAATCATGCCTGATGAACACAAATCGGATGGGAATCGGAATGATCGGGCGATTGTGCAATGGTCGGTCATAAAGACGCTTATCCCGCATCGGCGGCAGCCATATGGCGAAATATGAAAAATTTCCACGTCAGTCCCTCCTTTTTCGCCATATGTTGTCACAGCAACGGCTTCCTAACACTACAATCACTCCAACCAAAGCTTCTAAAGGGTACAGAAAGAAAAGGGAACATGCTACACTACAAATGCACTAACAAGAAGAACCGGCCTAATATTCTTGATCTTCTTTATATCTTGATCATGAGGTCCAGACTGGCCTTCAGGGAGGTGATGTCATCAAACAAGGTTTCTGGTTATGTCTTCTTTGAGAAGAACAGCTCAAAAAAAAAAGAAGGGAAGAAGTCGGTTCTTTTAGGGACAGTCCATAATTTGTGTTAAAAAGGTGGTGGTTCTTCCTGTGCTGATCTTCCTGAGGTAAAGGGTTCCGGATGCTTCAGGCGATGGCTCTTTATGGAATCATCACATGGTCCACGGCTCTTTGCAACTTGGTTCACCAAACAATAGGTCATTCTCGCCGTCACATAGAGGAGGAAAAGAAAGCAGAGCAGCATCAGGACATACACTCCAACTTCTTTAAGCCATGATTCAATAGAAAACAACATATCACCGAAGCCCCCTAAACTTTTAAAGGGGTTCCAACCCTCCTCTGCAATAGCGCATGCTTGTCCCTGTAACACTTTCACCTTGTTAAGATGGGCCTGAACCTTGTCCCCAGTATCTTCCACCCAGGTACAGCAATCCTCCCCGATTAACTCACAGAAACCCACCTTTGATGCTAAAAGATAGTCGAGAGCCATTTTCTCCTGAAGCATAAGGGTCTTCAGCTGTCATTGTTCAGAAGAAATTTCTCTCATGGCTTCAACTGTCTCATTAAACATCTCGTCCATTATGATGGAAAAATTATTTAGCCGCTTCATAAGTTCTATACCCCATCCGGTCCATGTCGGAAACCATGCCCATGCACGTTCCCCTGCGGAGAATAGCTCTCTCCTGGTCCTTCTTCCCACACTCACCCTCCTTTGCACCATCAGGTCCTTGTGACCGTCGGCAATGTAGGAGGCAGGGACTAACCTGACTAAGGAGCATGACCCTCTAGTATTCGGGGGAACGACTCTATAGGCAGCCTGGCCGCACAACGATAGGGAGCGACTCTATAGGCAGCCTGGCCGCACAAAAAGTAATAGGGCCCAATTAATGAGACACAAAGGTCATTGGGGTTACAGTTACGGGCATTGCGCAACAACTGGATGGATAATGGGATTGCTGCACCCTCCTGAATGTCACACCCTCCCCCCCAGCAGAAAGAATCCCAAGGCACACAGGATAATTGTAAGCAAGCTGCCTTGCGTGTTTATTGCGAAGTGCAACGTTTCGGGGTCACGCCCCTTTCTCAAGCATATGGAACACAGTGCAAAGGGTGAATATAAAGCATTTGATATGCAAATAATGTATTATACAACAACCAATGATGGATCATTCCAAAGTGTGGGTCATCAGTGTGTCAGTGAGCCTGCAAAAATTTGTGAATTTTTTTTTTTTTCGAGCTTTACAACGTCTGTGTACACTAAGCCTACTGATAAGTACAATTTGGTAAGATCAACTAGCTTTCATCCTCCTGGATTACTAAAAGGGCTCCCTAGGAGTCAACTTTTAAGGGTCAGACGTATTACATCTAATGACGCTTTGTTTGATTCTGAATCTGACAGGATCTTGCAGAAGTTTTCTGAGAAAGGTTATGATAAAAAGGACCTTTTGGCAGCAAAGGAGGAAATTAGTAGATTACCATGTAAAGATACTCTTAAAAAGAAATCCACTAGTGTACTAAAAAAGACACGTATACCATCTATTACCTCTTTTGACTCTAATTCAAAAATGTGTAAAAGGATTGTTTTGAAGTACTGGGATATTCTCAAATCTGACCCTAAAGTTGGCCATTTATTCCAGTTACCTCCTCTATTCTCCTATAGGCGTGGGAGAAATATAGGAGATCTTATTAAACATAAAGATTTATCCAGCAAGGATCTCCATCTTTCTACTAACACTAAGGGCACGTTTCCCTGTAGGAGATGTGGACATTGCAGCTGTATAATACCCGGGGATTGCGTTATGCATCCTACACTTGGCTCTAAGCATAGTATCAGATGTTTTGCTACATGTGACAGCTGCAATGTCATTTATTGTATCAAGTGCCCATGCGGAATGGCCTATATTGGCCAGACTTCACGATCTATCAAAGTACACCTTAACGAACATAAATCCCTGATACGGAATTTTAAACCTGTTTCAGGAGAAGCACATGAGACAAATAAGGAGGCAAAAAAAGAGAAAAAAGAAACTTTGTTAGCAAAAATTTTTTTGCATGTGGCTACAAGGTGTCACAGTTGAGGTGGCAAATTTTAGAAAAAGTGGTAGTAAAACAGGGCCAAGATCTAAAGAGGGTGCTGCTCCAACATGAGTGTTACTGGATATGGCTCTTAAAGGCTAGACACCCTAAGGGTCTAAATGAGGAATTTAATATGGCCTGTTTTTTATAATAATTCTTTATAATAATTTCTTTGGCTTTATTTGTCTTCCAGATGAATGCTATATTATTCCCTTCTATATCTTGCTCTCCCTTCGTTTAGGGCAAGAAGTGCTAATGCACTTATTTTTATTGTAAATGTCCTTTTGTATTTATGTCTGTTTTAAACTTCTGATTGGTTCACTATAATGCACTTGGCCACTTAATTTTTCTATTAATGTATTTTTTTACTAAGGTATTTTATCTTTGTATATTTATGTACTTCAATGTTTTATGATAGTAATGTTTTTATGAAGCAAGAAAAAAAAATTTTCACTAATTTTTGCAGGATCACTGACACACTGATGACCCACACTTTGGAATGATCCATCATTGGTTGTTGTATAATACTTTATTTGCATATCAAATACTTTATCTATCATTGGTTGTTGGACAATACTTAATTTGCATATCAAATGCTTTATATTCACCCTTTGCACTGTGTTCCATATGCTTGAGAAAGGGGCATGACCCCGAAACGTTGCACTTCGCAATAAACACGCAAGGCAGCTTGCTTGCAATTATCCTGTGTGCCTTGGGATTCTTTCTGCTGGACTGTTTGGGAGGCGGCCGATCCTTTACCTTTGTGCACCAGGTGTCGTTACTCTAATTTACTAAGGGTGTGCGAGAGCCATAGTTGAACTACACCCTCCCCCCAGCAGACATAATCATGTCTGGTGGTTAGGTTGTTACCGTCAGGGATTCTATGGTTGATCTGGATGGTTATCCCAGATGGGCATTCGGTCCTCCCCAGGGACTTGGCTCCAAAACCAGAGCTGATATTAAAACAAATCCCGGGCTGGCCTAATTGACCGGATACCCACACGGGTCTGTGTAGTCTAGTACAAGCCTTGGGGCTGACATCAAGACCATAGGTGACATTACCATCTAAGAATGTCTAATTAAATTCTATGGACAGATGGCGTTCCGCTAATCTACCTGAATGACTAAATTTTCTCATGCCCACCCTGATGTCATAAAGGGCATGTAATGTCGCCATCGCCGGGATGCTCTGGCTCGGAGGGGGTTTGGAGCACACCCAGCAGTTAGACCTATTTGCCGTCTTTGCTAATTGTAAATGCATCTTGAACAGTAAATTCGGATGTGACTCCAGTGTATCTCGCTTCTAGTCCCTGATGTTTCTTTATGACTACCCAGTCACCTGGTTGGATAGTGGGTTACATGGGCCATCATCGGATATAATGCTTTAGGCAAGTACCACTTACCATCGAGACTCCAGATCTTATCAGCCTCCTCTGTTGCCCCCAAAGTTGCCCATTTCCGCTTCTCTGTACTCTCCGCTTGAGCCTGCAACTTCTCAAATTCCTCGAGAGACACATCAGTGGGTTTAGCTAGCATTAGAGACAGGGGAGGGGGATCAAGGGCTCCTTCTTTAGCAGCCAGATCTGCCATTGCATTGCCCTTGGCTTCCATGGTGGTCTCTGTGGTGTGAGCTTTGACCTTTAAGATAGCCACTTCTAAAGGAAGAGTGAATGCTATGAACAATCTATTGATCATTTTGGTATGTTTTACAGGTTTCCCCGAGCTAGTGAGCAATCCTCTAGCTTTCCAGATTGGGCCAAAATCGTGAGCTATACCAAAAGCGTACCTCGAGTCTGTGTGTACATTGATCCTTAAACCTTCATGTTTTTCACAGGCTCTGGCCAAATCGTGTAATTCAGCCTCCCAAGCCGACATGATGCTGCAAAGAGAGCCTCTTTCTACTACTTTGTCAACTATTGTTACAGCGTATCCTGTGTGAGGTTTACCATCTGATGTGTAATACCTGGAACCGTCTACAAAAAGGTCTATTGCTTCCGGAAGGGGAGCTCTCTTGACAGGGCTAACTGATTCTGTCTCGAGTTCCATGAGTTCAAGACAGTTGTGATTGTCTGTTGGTTCTGTCATGGTTGGGTTAGAGTCAGTCACAATCCCTTCATCCCCCCCCTCTTCTTTTGAGTCAGAATGGGTTGGGAGAAGAGATGCGGTATTGAGGATTGTACATCGTCTCAGTGTGAGGTTAGTAGGGGTGAGGAGAGCCACTTCATATTTGGTCAGACGTGCTGCTGAAAGATGTTTGGTCTGGACCTGGTTGAGAATCTCTTGGACAGAGTGTGGGGGGAGAAGGGTTAGAGGGGAATCTAAAACTATGTCACCAACTTTCTGTAATAACACCGCACAGGCGGCGGTAGCTCGGACGCACCCAGGTGAACCTTTGATGACTGGATCCAATTCAGTGGAAATGTACTGTACATGATGGGTCTATAACTGGATCCATGTAATTGGGTCAGTACCCCAGTGGCATGCCCTTTGCTTTCGTGATAAGAGAGATAAAAGGTTAGGTCATAGCTGGGAAGACCTAGTGCCGGGGCCCTGGAGAGTTCATGGATCAGATCCTGGAGGGTTGACCATTGTTCGTCAGGTGTCAGGTGTCTGAGAGGGTAAAGTATAGAGAGGACCCATTTTTAATGAAATATTAGGGATCCAATCTCTGCTGTAATTGATCAGACCTAGAAGGGCTCTCAACTGTCGGGCATTACGAGGTCGGGTGAAGTCTTTGAGAGTCTGTATCCGTTGTGTTGTCAGGTGTCGGACCCTTTTGAGATACAGTGGCCTAGAAAAATAACCTTCTCCTTACAAAACTGCAATTTTTCCTTGCTAGCCTTATTCCCAGTGGATGCCAGATGGTTCAGTAGCGAGATAGTGTGTCTGTAGCATGAATCCTTGTCCGGGCAACAAACTAATAGATCGTCCACATATTGTAACAGTGCGACCTCCGGATCCTCTGGCACCCACTGGTCCAATACCACCTTTAGCTTGCAACTATATTCCGATGGGCTAGTCATGGACCCCTGTGGTAACCGGGTCCACATCACCTGTCTACCCTGGAACGAAAAAGCAAAGAGGTATTGACACTGTGGATCTAGTGGAACAGAAAAGAAGGCATTAGACAAGTCGATAACACTAAAGTACGAAGCTTTAGGAGGGATGGACGTAATGTGTGAGGATTAGGCACTAACGGGGCATCACTGACTATGATTTTATTAATGGTTCTGAGATCATGGACCAGTCGGTAAGTGACTTCCTGACCCTTGGCTGATTTTTTTGCCACTGGAAATAAAGGTGTATTACAGGGTGATTGTGTTGGGGTTAAGACCCCGATTTGGAGATATCTATCAATCTGGATCTCGAGACTGTCCATCTGTGCTATACTCAGAGGATACTGTGGCAATTTTGGTAGCACGCAACCGGGGGCAATCCGTATAGTGGCTGGAGGTACTGGCAGCAAGCCGACATCATATTTGTCAACCGCCCAAACCTTAGGGTCTACCTCAGCTAGTACATCCAGGGACAAATGTGTACCAGGTTCTCCAGTATATGGGACTGCCACCACTGCACACAGCAACTCATCTGTGAGTGCACTAGTTACCACAACACCCTCTGGGGTATAAGTGATGTTGGCCTGAATCTCCGACAGAATGTCTGCTCCCAATAGGTTGATAGGGACATCATCTGAAACAAATAGAGATCTGACTGCTTCGGTGTGTTGACCTAACCTGCAGTACAATGGTTTTGTCTCCCTAAGAGTCACTGGATGACCTGTAAGCCCAATGGTGGTGGTTGTGTTGCCAGAGAGTGGAATCCTGCCTTTTAGAGCTTGTGTTTTTAGAACAGTCCTGGCTGCGCCGGTGTCGATGAGGCAGGACAGAGGATATGGCAATTCCTCAAGAAATAGATCGACATGGGCCAACACCGGTTTGCCTTTCCCCTAGTGGGTGAAGCTATGGGACTGTGTAGCAGCTCTGATGGTTTTAACGGTTTCAGGGTCTGGTATGAAATGGTAGGTTCCCGGGGGATTTTGTTCTTTCTTGTCCTCATTTTCTGGACAGTGGCGCACTAAATGTCGTTTTTGATAGCAATTAAAACAAGTTATATTAGTACGTTTGGTGAGTTTCTTTTTCCTAGGATAGGGATGGTGGTCCTGGGCTATTAGCTCAAGAGCTGCCATGATTTTGGCCGACTTGGCCTCTTTCCTGGCATGCAGGTCCAGTTCTATGGCCTGGATTTTTGCCATAAGGGAGTGGAAACTCATAGAATGGGCCTCTGGTCGTGCAACCATTAGCCTATCTCTTAGCTTAGGCACCAATCCAGCCAGAAATTTAGCCTTTAACATTAGATGGATGGGCAATACTGGCTGGGTGTTCTCTGGGGCATCTGTACCTGGTTCAAACCCTGCATCTGTTACCCCTTGTTTTAACCTCCACCAATAGACCGAGGCATCCTCATCTGGGCCCTGGATCGCTGTCATAAACTGGAATGGGGACACAACCCTATACATAGTGGGCATTTTGTCTGTCAGTTGCTTACAGAATTCCTTGCCCCCCCCCTTAGCGCCTGTAATCCCCCTCAGGGCCCTGTTGGAAGTCATCCCTTCCCAAGGCCTCTATGCATTCTAATTTGGATTTGTCTATTATAGAGATACCTCTGGCTTCACATAAGGTGACCAAATCGGATATTCCAAGGTGGCAGTAATCCATTTTGTCAGAGGCATCTTTTGCGGATTCCTGATGTGGGAATGGTGATGGAGACAGATAAGCTGAGGCTGTTGAGATGACCTGTGTTGCTAGCAAATTTAAAACCTGTTTGCAGCTCTGTCTCGTCCTTATCATTATTGCTTTCTGCAGTTCTGGCCAGACGGGAGTACATGATTATGTTTGACCTTACTGTCTGAGACTTTTGAATGCCCTGCTGCTGAAAGTTTTCCCAGATCCAGACCTCAAACGTCCCCTCCTTAGGGATGGACCATTCTAAACCTGAAGACCATTTGTGCCAATCTTTGAGGGGCTTAACAGTCCCTCCTCCATATGTGGATTTCATGTGCTGCTGAGCCGTCCTGAACTCAGAAGTGGTACCCTTCTGTTCCCTAGATTTCCCTACATTCATACTCGAGTCTCGAGCTTTTTACAAGTAGATGCGTCCACCTACAGTGTCTACGTCCACCGCGCAGACCGCCGTTGATCCTTACCTGTTTGTCCTCTGAGTAGCTCTAGGGCTTCAAATACGAACCACGGACATTATCCACCGTAGCCCACTCAGAGAGAAGGATCAGCGGCCGAGGGATCCGGACAGGTACAAACCACAGACACCTTCCTTATCCCTCGTGCTAAATTGGCTCAAAACAGCGCCCTGACTGCAGGATAAGAGTCCCCAATGCCTGGAGTATTGACAGCAAGTGAGAGGGAGCGACAAGAAGTGAGAACAAGGGAGATATAGTTGAACCTTCCTAGGGATTCGAACCACAGACACCTGGTCACCCCAGTCAGGCCAATAGGTTTTGAGAGAAAGTGGCTAGAGAAACAGAGAAACAGAGGAACCGCTGACACCTGGTCACTCAGTGACGAAAAGTCAAGAAAGCGAACAAGAAAGGGAACAGTCCTCAATAATTTCCCCAAAAACTCCACCCCCGGGCTTTGGTACGAACCACGGACACCTTCCACCCTTAAGATGGACCTCGAGGGGAAGAGAAAAGAGAACAAAGCTCACGCGACAATTGATGAACCCGAGTAGGCTTGGCCCACTTTTTCTCCTCACAAAAAGCTAACCAGTTCACAGTTTTTTCACCCTATACAGCCCGACTTCACAGCACAGCCATTATAGTCGTAACTAACAGAAATTTCCTTCCTAACAGCAACTTTCATAAGCAGACAGTAGCTATCTTATACTACCAGACTTCCAATGACGGAAAAGATACAGTATCTTCCAACCCAACCTACAGAGAATGTGTTGGTTTGAGAATAGATTAAAACAGAAAAGGGGGCTAGCCAAAAGCAAGGTAAGGAGTTAGTGTGGTAGTTATAGACAGAGAGAGAGAGAGAGAGAGAGAGAGAGAGAGAGAGAGAGAGAGAGAGAGTGGGTAAGCAAAAGTGTTTTAAAAGAGAGAAATGAAGAAAAGTGAGAGAGATGGGGAGAATAAAGGATGGAAGGAAGGATAAAGAGAGGAAAATAAAGAGAGAAAGAGCAGGAAAACAAGGAGTATAAAAAGAGAAACAGCTAGTTAACAAATAGCCTTATGTTGTAAACCATGCAACACTCTTCCTTCACTCACACAAAAGGATAATTACAATTACAACACCATGTGATGGTCTCTTCCTTAGGAAAACCCCCTATCCCGGAGGAAGTAGGAGTCAATAGACTGCAGGGAACAGCAGAGAGGTATAACAAAAATGTAAAAAATGTTCCAAAAAGTTAAGAGAACTTTGCTGTTATGAAATGTAAAGATGAATATCTATTATATACAATAGAACAACTGTTAAGGTTATATGCAGGGGATGTGTCTCCCAACAATAGCCCAATATACCTTTTCAAAAACAAAGACAAAATGGCCGCTGGCACATGTGCTTAAAGACAAAGACAAAATGGCCACTGGCACATGTGCTATTTCAAAATGGCGTAGGCTCCCCCTGTTCAGCGCTCAGCAAGGGCTAGAAACTTGGTTTGTAATTCAGATTGGTCGGATTGTTACCCAACCTCCAATATTGAAACTTGTAAAAATAAAAGCAATACAATCCTCCCAAACAAAATATTTTCTCAAGGATGAAACCTATAGGGTCGCAATTTTAAAACAAACACCACTTAGTAGACAGACAGAAAATGAACACAAATGAAAAAACAATGATTCTAAATCCGCTCTAGATACTGTTGGCCATATCTGCCTGCTACAAGATTATCCTACAACCACCCGGCATACACAGAAACTCCCTCCACTGGTCTAAATCACTCACAGATCCTCCAGCAGGGTACAATAACAGTCCCTTATGGTTAAAAAAATAAATAAATGAATAAAACCCCACAGCAGTTATGCAGATATGCCCCAACCAGTACCTGGGCAGTTAATACCGAAAAACACCACACATACACCCAAAAGGTTCTTTTGGTAGATTTTTACCTGATTCCAGCAGCCTAGAGACCACAAATCAATTTGCAGATGGCAAAAACTTTCTCAAATATGAGAGTATCAAAACAAAAAGGTCTTACCTCAATGCCGGCCTTTTTGCTGCCCGAAATAAGATATGGCCCCTTTTAATTCTGCTGAAATTAAGGGGAAAACTGGACCACCTGTCTGGGCTCGCCATCTGATATCATAGAAATCAATGATCTTTCGTCTTAATGGACAATCGATCCGGAAACCTTGATGTATTGTGTGGTGATGTTGCGCAATCCCCCGTAAATAACGTCACAGCAGTCGTTCTCAGCTGGGGTCCAGTATTCTGCCTCCCTCTACAATGGCCAGTGGTTTATTATACACCAAGACAAAAGGTGGTCTTATAATATATCCAATCAATGAGCATGTTATGCTATGAATCAATTGGTGGAACCAGCACACAGACACATGTCCATAGAAGAGGGGGGGAAAAGGTAGACTTCCCTAAGCAACAAAAGACACCAGGACAAATGGCACTTCCCCCGGTAATATACATACACACAGACACAGTGATCTTAGCATGGCTTGTACTGATCTTGTAAAAGTACACCTTTGTTCAGTGGTCCGTATTCCTCAATCCCAACCGACGCCACACCCGGCATGCTGCAGTCATGCCTGATGAACACAAATCGGATGAGAATCGTAAAGACGCTTATCCCGCATCGGTGGCGGCCATATGGCGAAATATGAAAAATTTCCACATCAGTTCCTTTGTTTGGGTGCTGGGGGGGGGAAAGGGAGGGGGTGATATCACTCCAACTTGCAGTACAGCAGTAAAGAGTGATTGAAGTTTATCAGAGCACAAGTCACATGACTTGGGGCAGCTGGGAAATTGACAAAATGTCTAGCCCCATATCAGATCCTGGCAGAAGAGAAAAGCCTGGCAGAAAGAACCACGCGGTGGACAGAGAGAGAGACCAGAGAGCTGCCGTGGGCCCAGAGAGTTGAAAGGCTTCACCAAAAGCAGACATTTGGATCAGACTGGCACAGGGAAGGCAGAGAGTGTGAAAGGAATCCAGACTGGAGGAGCTAACAGGCAGAGATTCCCATCAGAGCATCCAAAGGGGCTGGTAGTCGCACTGCATGTTTAATGTGCTGGACTTGCCTGAAGAGAAACCTTAAAGCATCTGGAGTGAGTATCATGTTTAAAGGAACAGTATAATGAACCAAAGTTTCACGAAAAGCATAAATCTTAATGTATCATTAGGATAAGCTTACCACTTTCCCAGTTGGGTCCGGGTGCACATGCCCCAGACCTTCAGCATAGGGGAGTAATTCACAACAAACCACGTTAGGCAGGCACCAATCTGGAACATCCAACGAAAATAGATTCCAAGAGCCAAAAATTGTATATTAAAAATATGATACTTTATTTTACATCACATCTAAAAAATAACGCCTGATGCGTTTCGTGTCACACAGGGACACTTAATCATAGGCTGATTTTCTTAAGATGCAGACAAAGTATTTAAAGGATAATAAGCCAATAGAAAAACACTTAGGCGGAGTTAATAAGATAGCCTAAAGCATAGTTGTCTCTAGTGGCCAATTTTTAGAACACACAATATCTATTTAAAAAAAGAATGTTTAACTACAGAAGTATAAATTCATAAATATCTACAACTGTTTAGATGCATAATGTAAAATATTTAAATATAATCAATATAATATTGTAAATAGATAAAGTCAATAAATATAGCAATATATACATCAATAGATTAATAAATAAATAAATAAAGGGCTTCATTTAGATAAAGCAAGAGATATCAAATTCAGCGTTTAACCCTTTGGGTTGTCTAGTAGCTAGGTAAAAAATCCATTTAGCTTCTTTTTTTGTGAGATCCGAAGTCACACTTCCTCCTTGACTATTTGGAACTATTATCCTTTAAATACTTTGTCTGTATCTTAAGAAAATCAGCCTATGATTAAGTGTCCCTGTGTGACATGAAACGCGTCAGGCGATATTTTTTTAGATGTGATGTAAAATAAAGTATCATATTTTTAATATACAATTTCTGGCTCTTGGAATCTTTTTTCGTTGGATGTTCCGGATTGGTGCCTGCCTGAATTAAAGGAACAGTACCCTAAAGAAGCACTAGGTACCCACTAGGTGGAGCCACTGTGACAGTAAGTACCCAGTCTCTCCCAATACTACTGCGGAGTGGCTCTGGTTTGTCCCATGCCATAAGGTAAGCGCTACACATGGAGTGTAATAACGTCAAAGAGGTGCCGAAAAGGGTTACAATATGTTAAATTGTACCTAAAGCATTTTTGCTGTAAGTTTTCAACTTTCATTTCTGAATTCTTGTGTTTGTTATTTCTGAAACAAGCTCAGTACATAAAAATCCAGCAAATCTGTTTTTCTGATGGTTCTCTTATAAGGGCATATTTTTCAAATAGTATAACTAGAGCTTGCAGCAGTGTGCCAGAATTTTCTGTTTAGTGAAAGGCGAAAGTGAGAGCTCATCCTCTGATAAAAAATGACCCCCAAAATCCCATGCAAACGAACAACTGCATCTATTCAGTTAGGAAGCTATTCCGTTAATTAAGCCCCTTATGAAGTGGTAACTTCTTTTCTTTATTATTGTGTAAATAATAACAATGTTAATTCTAAATTTACCAAAAAGGGGTGTGAAGTTTGGTGGGATCCCAGCGGGATTGTTAGCATAAATGCAGGCCACTCCAAGGTGAAAAGAAAAACAGTCCGTTTATTTTGAACACAAAGAGCTTCCAGCAGCAGTCAAAATGTTTACAGAAAGAAAACAGCTTCATTCAGCAACATAAAGTCCAGCAATAAACAAAATAGCTTACTTCAGCGTTTTTAAGTTTTCAGTACCCCAAGGTACTATCCAGGCTTGGTCTGTGGGAAAAACACCAGGAAAATACCCACCTAGCTATCAGGCCCCACAGGTCTCTGAAAATACAGCCATTCCAACCCAACAGCCCAGCCCTCCTGTGCAGCTCCTTCTCTCACACACTGCACACCTGCTGCTGACTCCCTTAAACACCCCTTGGCTGTCCAGCCCACCTTCTGGCTGGTTAACCCTCTGGTGTTTCTTAAAGGGAACACTTCTAAAGGGAACATTCTTAAATGGATGGCTCAGAACCTAAAAACCGGGGATACATATCTGCCATCCACTATAAATCCTGTTTTAGACCCAGGAAATATAGTACTATAAATGTTTGTGTTAAGTAAATTCCAGAATAGAATAGGGTGGGACCTTATCAAAGAAAATGCATAAAAAAAATCTAGCAAGTTTGTCTCTGAGTACCCCACACCAGCAGCTCCCAAATTGAAAAAAGTAATACTAATACAGCTAATATATGCTCATTCCTCTTCTGTCATCAACCCCTAGTCTGGGACCTTGTTTCACTGTTGTTTACCTCGCCCCCTTGGCAATTTACTTGAGGGCAGTTTTTGACGTATGCGCATGCGTGCCCTGAGAGCAACGCTGCTGGCCTGTATCGGCTTGGCCCAGCACTGCTTTCATCTCTGCATCCTGCTAAAATATTTTGCCACTCCTGAACCACAACAACCACGGTAGTTGTGGTAATGAAAGCAAGGAAGCAGAAATTCTTTAATGGCTAGATACTTGGGGCCTTATTTATCAAAATCCGAATTTTTCTGATTATTTTATTTAAAAAAGTCAGAGCAAACTAGAATCCACGATTTGACCTTATTTATTATTAAAAAGCACAATTTAATCAGATTGCACAAAAACTTGATAAAATGTAGCAAAAATCAGAATGAGGGAGGTATCCTTTTTAAGATAAATTCACACAGTATGTTGTAAACTGCACCAGAAGAAGGACCCTAGAGGTCCAAAAGGTTAAAAGTGTTTTAAAGTAATGAAAATATAATTTAGTGTTGCCCTGCACTGGTAAAACTGCTGTGTTTGCTTAAGAAACATTACTATTGTTTATATAAATAAGCTGCTGTGTAGCAATGGGGGCAGCCATTCAAAGAAGAAAAGGCTCAGGTTACACAGCAGATAGCAAATAAGTTTTGTCTGTCTAATGGTGTTATCTGTTATCCATTAGTTATCCTGTGCCATATAGCCGTTTTTCAATATCCGCCATTGCTCCACAGCAGCTTGTTTATATGAACTATAGTAGTGTTTCTGAAGCAAACAGATCAGTTTTACCAGTGCAGGGCAACAGTACACAATATTTTCATTACTTTAAAACACTTAAATTTTTTGGTATTACTGTTCCTTTAAATAACATCTAGGAATTTAAATATGATTGGTTTTGGAACAGTAAGGCAGGGTCTGTCTAATTTATACATTTCTAATTGTGATACAGATTTGTGATACAGATATGGGATCCATTATCCAGAAACCCATTATCCAGAAAGGCCGCCTCCCATAGACCCCATTATAAATTAATACTGTAATTCAAATGTTAAAAAGTGATTTTCTTTTTCTCTGTAATAACAAAACAGTACTTTGTACTTGATCCAAACTAAGATATAATAATTCATTACTGGAAGCAAAACCAGCCTATTGGGTTTATTTAATGTTTACATTAAAGATTTAAGGTATGAAGATCCAAATTACAGAAAGATCTATTATCCAGAAACCCCCAGGTCCTGAGCATTCTGGATAACAGCTCCCATACCTATACATATACGGGCAGATTTGTTTAAGGTCAAAGTGACAATTTGAAATTAAAAAAATTCGAATTTCAAGCTAATTTTTGTGAACTTCGACTAGGGAATAGTCCAAATTTGATTTGAATTTGTATTGAAATGTATCATGTACGGTCTCTTTAAAAATTTGACTTTGACCATTCGCCATCTAAAACCTGCCTTTTTTTTTTTTTTGCTGTTTTTGTTTTTTGCTGTTTTAGCCTATGGGGGACCTCCTAGAACCTATTTGGAGTCAATTGGTGGACTTTGAGAAATCACAGTTTTTTTGGGAAAATTTAACGAAAACTGACCTATTGAATTGAAACGGACCTGTTCGGACAAAATTATTTTTTTTAATAAATTTCGGTTGGTCTTTTTGAATTAGAATTTCAAAGTTTTTTCAATTCGAAATTCCACCCTTGATAGATCTGCCCCATTATAAATTGTCTTTGTGTTTTGAATTTGTACCTAAAATAAATAGTGGGAAAAAATGTTAATAAATAGTGAAAAGATGTTTATTTGCTTATCTCATGCTGAAAGCTTGAAACTGACATAGAGAAACATGTTTCCTTCTCATCATTTATTGTTCATATTACAGTATCTAATTTCTATGTCTTTATGCAGTCAGTAACAAACAGATGTCTCGTTTTTAGATTGAAAGGGAGTAAGGACAAGTAAACAGCATGTAATTGAAAAACTTGTTATGAATATGCAATCTGTTGGTTGGCAAACAGCATATACTTTATTTAATTGTTTGGAGAGTTTTTTGTAATCAAATTGTTTTGATAAAAAATACTGAATTATAGTTTTTTGGAAACTTTTGGAAGCACATTAAACTTAGGCTAGTTGTGGCTTCTTTAAAGCTTGTTAAAATACAGTTATCATTTCCTTTAATATTGAACTGGAGAATATGATCCTTTGTTATGTTCCACATGGTATTATAAACTGTCCTATAACAGGTCTTATAAGACAGAAACAGTAAAATATAATTGTAAAACTAATTTGAAGTTTATTTAAAGAGGTAAAAACACACACAACTTTGCATATAAGTACAATTCAGTACATTTTCTTTAGTTTTACCTTTAATCAAATGCATTTAAAAAAATGCTGATCTATTTAGAGTTCTCATTAACTGAAAAATAAAGCCAATTTAGAAGGCAATACTAGGTGCCTGCTCAGTATGCCTCTTATTTGGATACCTTTTGATTATAAGACTGGGAAAACATATAGATTTTTTCATGAAGATGCTATGCTTTTTAGGCCTTGGTCTAGGAATTAATGAGAAACAGAATGTGCAGATTATATTGAATGTGGAGCAATCACTATTTCCATGCCCTGATAATTATGGCATTAAAAATCCTATAGAACAAAACAAAGAGTGGGGGATTTCTCATTGGTTAACTGTGGTGAGACCTATGTCCCTATGGAAAAAAGCATTGTTACATTTCAACGATTTCTGGACAACACTAGAAAACATATCCAAAATATCACAGGTTATCTTCTGTGCCAATATATGTGAATCCAACATTAGCCTATTGGTTTCTTATATTGTAACACATTAAAAATCTTTGTATACGGAATGCAGTATGTACTGTAGCTAAGAATGAATCATATTTACTTTAGTTTAACTTTATGTTACACAGGATATGTGTCAGAGAAGTTGGGAGTGTGGAGCTGATAATAACTTTACAGATCCCAGTGAATGAAAGCTAACTACTATGTAGCAAGCTGCAGTGGCGATTCTGACTAAGGAGCCGCCTGAGGCGGCTCCTGCAATGCCGCCCCCCTCACCAACTTACGCGTCGGGAGGGGAGGCAGAAACACTATTGCGGAGAGCGCAATTGCGCTCTCTCGCAATATTACAGCCGAATTTCCGGTTCAAAAACCGGAAATTCGGCTCTTAAAGGTGCAGGAGCGGCTTTTTGCCGCCCCTGGAATCCTTTCAGGCGCTGCCGCCTGAGGCGAGCGGCTCAGCTCGCCTCATTGGCGGCGCGCCCCTGGCAAGCTGAGGTATGTTATTACAGCGTGAAGAGATTGCAACAAAGTTATCAAGGCAGGAAATGCTGCAATAATGTAACAGTTCCCCAGCAGCCTTTATATGACACAGGCATGCAAGTCTGTATGCCTGCTATGGCAGGGAAGTCCCCCCCCTGGTTAATGCCCTTACTTCCAGGAGGATGGAGGGCAATAAGAAGGAACCCTGGAGCCCCTGTTTACCTAAGCAGTACTAGAATGAGATTAGCTGCCAATGCTGGTGGCCTGGGAGGCTTCCCGCCACTACAGGGACTAATGCTGCTGGGGGTAGCAGAGCTAGAGCTGTTTCGCGCCTAGACAAGTTTATTCTAGGTAAGGGTTTGATTAAACTGGCAGCAGCGTGCATTTCCCTGAAGCTTAAATCACCAGTGCCTGCTGCGGATAGGCTGCCTGCCCAGCCCCTGTTAACTCCTGCCTCTCCAACATGTCTTTAACCCCTGCACTGCTTGCCTGCTTCCCTGCAGCCCTAACATTATCCCCTAACACTACCCTCCCGCCCCTCCGGCCGTCTTAGATCCTGGTTTATGGGGGTATTTCTGTTGAAATTCCCCAAATTCCAATGGTTCCCATTATCTTTCTTCAGGGTCAAATCCCTCCCAATGGACCAAATACTGAAGGTGGCCTCTAGAAATACGTGTCAAGGATATCTAAAATTATTAATTCTTCTTCTCCATCGACTAACACTGGAGCAGAGGACACCACATTGGGTGGGAAAATTTCCCCCTAACATAAGGTTTCAAGAGACTGACATGAAACACCGGATGGACTCTTATCGACTCAGGTAAGTCAAGACGGTAAGCTACCTTGTTAATCTTTTTCACGACTGGAAATGGCTCAATAAATTTAGAACCTAGCTTAGCTGAAGGAACCAGTAGTTTCAAATTTCTTGTGGCCAACCACACCTTGTCCCCTACCTCAAAATCCAATTCTTTGCTTCTGCACGTGTCGGCATACCTTTTCAAACGAGCATTAGCCTCTTTAAGCGAAGAGATGAGGGTGGCATGTAGATCTCATAAAGCTGTTAATCATTCCTGGGCAGCTGGGACTGATGAGGTCTTGGGTATTCTGTGAAACAAGGAAGGATGGATGCCCGTGCTCACAAAAAATGGAGTAATTTGAGTACTGGCGTAAAGGGAGTTATTATATGCAAACTCGGCCGATGGGAAGCAACTTAACCCAATCATCCTGCAAGAATGTTACAAAACAACGTAGATATAGCTCCAACGTCTGATTGGTGCGTTCTGTTTGTCCTTTTGTCTGCGGATGGAAGCTTGAATACCTAGGGCTCTGCAAAACTTAGAGGTAAATTGTGTGTCTCGATCTGACATGATTGTATCAGGGGTACCATTTAATCGAAATATTTCCTGGACCATCAAGTCTGCCGTAGCTGCAGCTAATGGAAGGCCGCGTGTTGGAATGAAGTGCGTATTGAACCCCTGAGATTCTAGAAGATCTACAATAAAGTCTCATGATAGTGAACTCCATGGTTTCTCTGGAACTGGCAAAGGTATTAGTAGACCCATCAGTGCCTTCTTGGGTACCTTACATCGAACGCAAGTTAATGACATTGTGACGAATATCAGGCCACCAGTATTCGCTTAATATAAGTTCTATTGTTTTAGAAATGGCTAGATGGCCTGCAATTTTGAAACTATTTTGTAACAACAGAAGTTCGATGGGATGCAGGAATAAAAACCTGCTCTCCAAGAAAAAGGAAATTGTCTAGTGCTTGTAGATCCCCTGATGAAAGAATACTTGATGCGTCAGGATCCATAGCATAAGCATTCTTCACCCCTTCCCAAAAATGTAAATGAGGAATGACGAGCAAAAATGTTTCTTATCCACAATTAGAATTTCTGTTTTAAGAAGAGTGGAAGTTTGTATTGGAGGAGGACTGGAAAGAGCATGAGCTTTTCCATTCCGACTAGCGGGATGGTAGGAAATGCAAAAGTCAAACCGCGAGAAAAATAAAGACCGTCTGGCTTGGCGAGAATTAATGCGTTTAGCGGATTTTAGAAATTCCAAATTCTTATTGTCCGTGAACACCTTGATAGGGTTTCTAGCTCCTTGTAGGAAATGTCTCCCGTTTCGAACGCGATCTTGATGGCTAGAAATTCCTTGTTCCCTATATCATAGTTCCTTTCTGCTTTGGTTTACCTCTTAGTTAAAAATGCACAAGGATGGAGAAGAGATTTGGAACCATGGCATTGAGAGAGAACTGTGCCTACTGCATAATCTGAAGAATCCACTTCAATTATGAATGGTTTCTCTAAGTCCGGGTGTTTTAAGATTGGTGCAGACGTAAATAAGGATTTCAATTTATCAAAAGCTATCTGTTCCTGAGCAGACCAGTGAAAAGGAACTCCTTTATTGGTGAGGCAAGCAATAACCGAAGAAAAACCCTTAATAAAGCATCTGTAGAAATTCGCAAATCCTACAAACCTCTGAATCTCGTTGACATTAGTGGGCGTAGTCCATGTAAAATAGTTTGAACCTTATGCAGATCCATTTTCAGTCCAGTAGGCCGATATCTCAAAATTTAGGACCTAGCTTAGCTGAAGGAACCAGTAGTTTCAAATTTCTTGTGGCCAACCACACCTTGTCCCCTACCTCAAAATCCAATTTTCAAATACTCGAGCTGCCCATAACTCATAAGGACTGCAGTTTTCCACTCTTCTCCCCTTCAAATCCGAATTAAATTATATGCCCTGCGGAGATCTAGTTTCAATTGATCAAAAAGTTGGGACACGAGTGGTAGAGCATACCTGTTGTTGCACGTGATTTTGTTTAACTCCCTGTAATCTATGCATGGCTGCAGCATGCCATCCATCTTTTTGACAAAGAAAATGGGGCCCCAGCTGGTGAAAAAGAAGGACATATAAATCCCTTTGCTAAATTTTCGTCATATATTTTTAAAGTTCCATCAGCTCCGGTTCTGATAGGATATAAACTCGCACATAAGCCTGAAACTAAATCAATGAGGCAATAATAAGCCTGATGTGGGGAAGTTTATCTGCCTCTTTCTTGTCAAACACATAGTCAAACTCCTTATATGGAGATGGTAATGTGCAATGAATATGCACTTTCTCTTCCCTACTGCTCTCACAATCCTTTGATAACTGGGAACTGAGTGTGTCAGCTGCTCGGAAGCAGCTTAACCCAGTTAATGAGAGGGTTACATTGGAGTAGCCATGGAAATCCCTTTAAGAGTGAATTTCCAGGGGAGGGGGGGCAGCAGCAAGAGCTGCTGCCTCAGGCGGCAGAGGGGCCAGGATCGCCCATGGCAGGAACCCTGACGTCCACTTAGTGAGGAGAGCCCCTGTGTACCGAAGTGGTACTAGAATGAGAGGTGCTACCAATGCCGATGGGCTGGGTGAGTTCCCACCACTACCGGGACAAATGCTGCTGGGGGTAGAGGAGCGTGACCGCCCTCCCACGCACCGGAGCCACTGGAATAGACTCACTGACTGCAAGAATGGCTGCTCCAATAGATTCACTCATAGACATGTTTATTCTAGGTACGGGTTTGAATTAACTGGCAGCAGCGTGCATTTCCCTGAGGCTTAAATCACCTGTGCTTGCTGTGCATAGGCTGCCTGGCCAGCCCCTGTTAACTCCAGCCTCTCCAATGCATCTTTAACGTCTGCACTGCCTGTCTGCTTCCCTGCAGCCCTAACAATATGGGTATGACCCCAGAAAATTCTGCATGAAAGGATGGGTAATTACAAGTCAACAATTAAAAACATTAAAAAAAACTTTGAAACAGGGAAAACTGATTTACCCCTTCTTCTGCTCTACAGAGGGTTATTTATCAAAATCCGAATTTATCTCACTATTTTTGGAAAGCCATTCCGTCCAAATCCGCATGGACTTCCCCCCCTATATATCATGACATTTTCCTGAAAAATGTATTGTGCAGGAAAAGTCTTGATAGGTAAAAAAAAATCCATGGCAACCAATCAGATGATTGATAATACCATTCAACCTGCAGCTGTCTGAAAAAAAAAGCTAATCTCTGATTGATTGGTTGCCATGGGATACTGCCCAGATGCAAGTTTGGCCAGTGTTTATAAATGAGCCTCAGTGTGTTTGGAAGGTGGGTGTTTATTGGGGGATGTTTCACTGGTAGTCAGTTAATTCTGTCTAGTATTTTGATAAAGGACCCTGGTGAAGAGTGCTGAGTTGATGCAAATGTTGAGTTGATGCAATGAAGAAATATATATATTATATAAAAATATATATATATATATGTAACTTCTGAGCTAAAATCACATATGCTGAAATTAGAATGCTAGTCTGCAAGAAGTGTGTCAGAACCTATTAATCCCAACAGGATTAAACAAGAAGGAATGTCATTGATTGAAATGATCTGAGGAAAACATATATACTTCTTTGCTCTGATGATGGCAGAACATGCAAATAGAGCTTAAAAAGCAAAAGGGTGCATTGTGCAACATAACTATTGCAAGTTGCTTCTGTGGGCAGGGCATTACAAAAGATGATTCTTATTTATTTTTAATAGAAGGCCTGAATGCCTTATATGCCATGAGATGAATTGCAGTACAGAGTTCTAAGATCACAAATGAAGTGGTAACCTTTCAAAATAATTAGCATTCTGTGTAAACAAACATGGCAAATTGCTCTGATTTTTGCAATTTCTTTGCACTTGTTTAGTAAATGAGCCGTTAGATCTTACAGTATTTGACAATACCAAACATGCTATGAATTATCTCTAATATCTCTTTCATCTACATTTAAGCATACTCTGTTGGGGAATAGGTTAAAGTTATTGTAATCAAAAACATACACACAGTAATTAGCTGTTATTGTTTTAGTTAGTCCATTCAGCCTTTCTTGATGTAGCTAGCATATGTCATAGCATATGAAATAAGCAATATTGGTGCATAACCCTTTTAATAAATGTAGCCAGTGGAAATGAGCAACCAGAATCTCTACTGACACTATTTTAGAAAGGTTTTATTGCTTTAAATACTGTAGAGTGCTGACCATAGCAGATACAAAATTTCTCTGGAGAGTGCCTGCCATGTACCTAGAATAATGTTTTTTGTGGCACATATCTAAAAGGCCTATTTATTAAACTTAACATTTTTCTGGTCAAGTTTTTAAAGGGGAAAGTCTCGAAAAAAAACTTGAGACAATTCGAATTGTGCAATGTTTTTTCAATTGTCGCCAAAAACCTCGAAGGGGCTTATTTATGAAGCTTGAAGTTTTTCTGGTTGAGTTTTAAAGTAGAAACAAAACAAATTTTTACAGGAAAAAATAAACTCAAATTTGAGATTTTTTGGTTTCAGCGTCAAATCCGAATAAATTGCAGTATTTGGTGACAAATCGGAGAAAATCATAGGATTTGTATTTTTTCACAATTTTATAAAGTCTTTTCCTGCACAAGAAATGTTTGTGAAAATGTATTGATAAATAGGGAGGAAAAGTCCATGAGGATTTGGTCTTAGTGGTTTTCAGAAAATAGTGAGAACATTTTCTGATTTTGATAAATCCCCTTATTATTAAGTTCAGGTCCAATTACTCGTGAGTTATGAGATGCATTTGTGTTGGTAAATAAAAGGTGTGTTGGAAATATTTCATTTGATGTTTTGCCTTCAACTCCTTTTGATTTAATTTAGGGATTTCCCCTTATTATGCTCTGAAGCTGCTAAAAAATAGAATAAGGAAATACTCCAGTTAAAACCTGTCCAAATTATGTAGAAGTCAATAGTAGATGGTGCCTTTTACAACTAAAACATGTATTTTACCATCAGGATTCTCAATTGTTTATGGGCTGTTTGCTTTGGTTTTTGTTCGATAATCCAATAAATTTTAGTTTTTTGGGAGACAATTGAAAAAAGTTGTAATTGTGGCACAATATTGGCACGACTTTTCTTGCACTGAGTATAATTATCATAATGAATTAAGGGGATTAGGGTTTGGGAGTTTGGTCTAAAACAGAGTGAGAAATAGTTTCGTTTTAGTAAATAGGCCTCTTATGTATCTGGTAACACTTATCGATGTGTATAAAACTTAGCTGCAGTCATGGGGAAACAATTCAAGGCACTTGATGGGCATTACGCCTCTCTTTTGGTCCCAGCATAAAATGAATAAAACTTGTATTCTGTGTAGCAAAGAAAGTTTGCTCAGTGATCATACTGTGGGTTCTTAAATTAATACCTGTATATTATATTTTATATTTTCTTGAATGCAGCTGCCTTGCTCATGTCTCTGGACCTGCTGGACTCTTCAATACAAAACTAATCTCTGTAGCACAAATGAAATAATATGGTGCAGTATCCTGAACTGGGTATATGAATGGGATAAAAGAAAATGCAGAGCGGTGTATAATTACCGTATATACTCGAGTATAAGCCGAGTTTTTCAGCATCCAAAATGTGCTGAAAAAGTCTACCTCGGCTTATACTCGGGTCAGCGGGCAGTAGCTGAGATTGCAGTCACTTTTAATCATTCCTATACCAACAGTTCACTTGGGGAGAGACTGCAATATCCCACAATGCCCTCTGTTGGTTATATGAAAGAATAACAGTGTGCCCTCTGTTGGTTATATGAAAGAATAACAGTGACTGCAATATCACACAGCTCCATCTGTTGGTTATATGAAAGATTAACAGTGACTGCAATATCACACAGCGCCCTCTGTTGGTTATATTAAAGAATAACAGTGCGCCCTCTGTTGTTTATATGAAAGAATAACAGTGACTGCAATATCACACAGCGCCCTCTGTTGGTTATATGAAAGAATAACAGTGACTGCAATATCACACAGCGCCTTCTGTTGGTTATATTAAAGAATAACAGTGACTGCAATATCACACAGCACCCTCTGTTGGTTATATGAAAGAATAACAGTGCACCCTCTGTTGGTTATATGAAAGAATAACAGTGACTGCAATATCACACAGCACCCTCTGTTGGTTATATGAAAGAATAACAGTGACTGCAATATCACACAGCACCCTCTGTTGGTTATATGAAATAATAACAGTGTGCTCTCTGTTGGTTATATGAAAGAATAACAGTGACTGCAATATCACACAGCGCCATCTGTTGGTTATATGAAAGAATAACAGTGACTGCAATATCACACAGTGCCCTCTGTTGGTTATATGAAAGATTAACAGTGACTGCAATATCACACAGCGCCCTCTGTTGGTTATATGAAAGAATAACAGTGACTGCAATATCACACAGCGCCCTCTGTTGGTTATATTAAAGAATAACAGTGACTGCAATATCAAACAGTGCCCTCTGTTGGTTATACGAAAGATTAACAGTGATGGCAATATCACACAGCACCCTCTGCACATGGTAGTGGGACAGTGGGACAATGCACACAGTAATCCGTTTGGCAATTCTCTGTCACCATCAACTTTGCAAAGAAGTCCGGTTGACCGCTGGGGGGTCGCTTTGGCAGAATGTGCGCTGCTAGGGGACAGGGCTGTAGTTGTGTCTAGGCTTATACTAGAGTCAATAAGTTTTCCCAGTTTTCGTAGGTAAAATTAGGTACCTCGGCTTATACTCGGGTCGGCTTATACTCGAGTATATACGGTAAAACAGCAATATAGCTACTGAAGATGTTATCCTTAACATGTTTCACATGGATTGCCACACTTCTTCAGAAGGGCTTCCTGATCTATCATCCTTGGTCTAACTAACCTGAAGGGTTGGCAGTACATGACACTATTCTAAATACCTTTTAATGAAATCAGGCATTCTGTGTCATAGTATTCATTTTGCACTTCCATACAAAGATGTGTTTTGTTTGCTGTATAGTCTAATACACTGTGGCAAAGCTGCATGTCACACTTTCCTCACATTTCAGAAGATATATGAAAATCTCATTAATGTTGCTGAACAATCATGAATATGCATGCATTTATATAGTGAATAAAGTATCCCCTCTTGTAAAATATAAGGATATTATAAGTTACCGAGGAGTTTCATGACCATATAAAAACACGAGGCCGAAGGCCAAGTGTTTTTATACAGGTCATGGAACTCCGAGGTAACTTCTAATATCCTCATATTTTGCAACGGGGGGTACTTTATTTATTATAATACACACGTTTCAGTGAGTCATGTGACAGAAATGACATCAGAACTCACCGTTTATAACTGATGACATCAGAACTCACCATTTATAAGGATATAATTTACAGGATATTCATGGCTTTTGTGTATTATAGAAAGGATTTTGTATTTTTTTTAGATGAGTAAGAAAAACAATTCCACCTAGTTTTAGAAAGATAAATGGAATTCCATTAGGAATGTTTAATAAAAATACAACTAAACCAAAACAAGGACAGTAGTGTGTTAGCTAACTAAAGTTGTACAGTTATCACAGGGAAAAATAGTCCCTTCAAAGAGAATAGTGCTCTCATTTATTTGATTATTTGATTATCTATTTGATTATGCAAACTCTGCCAGCAATTTTATCTTAGAAGTGGCAAAGTGATTTATTATGCAATAGAGACAAGTTCCCTATCATCAAAACTCCCTTATGGTTCTGCAAACAATAAGGCTAAACCTTAAAGTGTTTTTTTAAGAATAATTCCCTGTTGTATTGGTAGATTACATTACATTAGATAGCTTTAAGAAGGGGTTGGATGGTTTTTTTAGCCAGTGAGGAAATACAGGGTTATGAAATACAGGGTTGATCCAGGGACTGGTCTGATTGCCATCTTGGAGTCAGGAAGGAATTTTTTCCTCCTTTGAGTCAAATTGAAGAGGCTTCAGAAGGGGTGTTTTGTCTTCCTCAGGATCATCTAGCTGTTAGGCAGTTTATATGTAGACAAAAGGATGAACATGATGGACATGTGTTTTTTTCCAACCTAACTTACTATGTATTAATTGGAATTCTAGAAAATTATTTTGAAACAAATTCACTCTTATTATATCCTGTATATCTTTTGGGCAGAAGACTATCTGTGATACCAAGATTTGTTTTTTTCTTGTGCTTCAGTATATAATAATAATAATCAATAATCAATAACTGTTCAGGCCAGTAAGATATTTTATCACTCGGGCAAATCCCAGCAGGTGAGGACTAAATTTGACAGTGAATATATGGGGGAGTATGATAAGACTTTTTCAATGTATGATCATAAAAATCAGGAGGTCCAATTTCCCTTGTTGAACTCCATGTCAGTACTCATCGGGATATCCCCTCCCCCTGCTCCCATCAGAAGGACCCTCCCCAAACCTTTAAAAGGGCAATCACACCCACCTACTGACATCTTTTTTGTCCTTCTCTTTTTGCTTTTGTTCCCATTGGAAGCAAAATTTTCTTTTTAACCTTGGAAAAGCATTAGGCCTGCCCATAAGGCATCCTAGGGACAGGGGTTTTGGTCCATGGGACCTTTTTGTTCCTCAGCACATTACCTCATATCTTGGAGTCTTCTGTGCTGCAGTTCCTGAATCAGATAAGGCACTGGTGTGCATTATTTGACACTCCTTGTCTGCTTTTGTTTCAGCTGCCTTCCTTATTCCTGTGCATTTGGTGGCAAGTGCTTGTCCCCCCCATCCATGCCCAAAAGGTGTCCAGTGGCAGTGGTGTATGTGGCCCCCCACCTCACTTTATATTTACAGATGGGCGAGGGAGGTGACAGCTTAGGGTCAGTCAGTAATTAGGCATAATTAGTTAGGGGCCTGAGTCTTACTGCCTCCTGTTACTTTTTGCTTTCTTTGTGTTTTAATGGAGGGCAAGTTTCATGGCCAGCTGACTCCCTCAACAGACTTTCCTAAGGTGGAGGTAAGTTGCTCTGTAACCTTCACTCAAATTGATGGCAGACTTGGACCCTTGCAGGAGGCACCAACACCAATTATCCAATGTGCCTTTGTGTAACCTCAGCAGTTGCCTTTGGATACCTGCCTATGCAGACAACATCTGAGTATAATCAGCAGGATCCACTGGCTATGTAACCCCCCACTGAGTGCAATCAGGTGATTCCCCTGTCTGTGCGGACAGCTGAGTATAATCAGGTAATTCCTGTGCAACTCCCAGCTATAGCAAGTGGAGATGGTCTCGATCCGACCAATCCTTCAAAATTATCGTGCGGTTAGTGGGATTCGAACGATTGTACATCTTACAATTTTTGGGCCAATATCTGTCAGGAAATTGATCGGCCAGGTCAAAAAATCTTTGTCAGTCCTAGTGCAATCTATCTATGTTTGCAGGGACAAGCAGCAGGGACAAGGGCTTGAAAAAAGACCTATGGAGGTCTGAAACATTGTGTTTTATCTGGGTCAGGAGCCTATGTCTCAATAAAGGCATTTTAGGAAAATACATTCATGGATGGTGCTGGGACAAGCAGGCAGCTCCCCTTTGTTTTTCTGGCAAATTGGTCTTTTCAGTTGATGGTCAATTCGTACAAATCTCAACATCTATGGCCAGCTTAACTCAGCAGACTACAACACTGGTTCAGGAGCCTCAGGTAAGTGCTGCTGTTGTCAGTGAGCTTGTGAGGCCTGTCTGCCTGTTAACATTGAACCTGGTGTCCTGCAATACAGTATGTGGCTTTAAAGTGATACTGACACTAAAAATTTTCTTTTCAAATTATTATTGTACATTAAAAGTTACATATAGGTCACGTTGATCATTTTTTTGCTGATAGTTCTGCTTTTGTAAGTAATTATTACTTGAAGTTCCTAAACCTAACTGTTTTGCCAACCAGACTGTCCATCTCAGTCTGTCAGTTAGAGTCTCTAATGCTAACCAACTACTGCTGCACAAATACTGTATGGACGTACCCTCATAGAGGAACATGGGGGTAAGAAAGGTAATGTAAATTCATGCTAGGTCCTGATATATGTTTGCTCTAAGCAGCAGCTAATCTAAACTATGTATTGCATTGCTGTGATTGTATCTAGGGTACATTGGGGTCTAATACCAACGAGTACTGACATGGATACATATATCTGAATTTGTATAAATAGAAAGAAAAAAAGTACCCTGCTTAATCACTCAAATAACAGTAGTCACAAGATGGGCCAAATTGTGGCCTTATTCAATTACCTTAAAGCTCAAGTATAAATATAAAGTGCAGTGCTATATTTATATTAAATTCATTAAAAAACAACTATTTGGAGTTGATCAGTAATAATTTAAATAAAGTGCAGTGTAATATTAACCCTTAAGTGATTCAATTTTAAGGTCAAAAATTGATACTTATACCCCGGCTTCAGCAGTTTATAAGCCACCAATTACCCTTAGCTAAATGATTGTAAATTTTATAAATAGCAACATTGTTTGAGAATTAAATTAATAAATTATAAAGTGCTTAATAGTGCAGAAAAATTAATTAGAAGGTAATAAGTTGAATTAATTAGAGTGACCACAATTAATAGATTAAGAAATTTTCTAATAAATGCTCAGTTCATGAAAACAAGAGAGAAATTGGAAAAGAAGAGGAGGTGGAGTTGTCCCAAATCTGCTGCCTATTGTTTTTCTATCCCTGGGACACCACAAAGACTGAGAAGGCAGAGCAACCAGGACTGGTGGTCTCAAATTTAAATAAGCACTATTGCTGTTGAAGGCTATTGTATCCTAAAAACCACAAATCCACGGCCTCCCGGGAAATTAGATATGCAGAAAGAGAGATATAGATACGAACTGAGCAGTTCCCACCACCCCTCCGATAGTTGACCGATGATTTAAGTAATTAAAACTGATTTTAAAAGACTAAAAGATCTGTAAACACAGAAACGCCGACGCACGTTTCGCAATGTCAGCTTTTTCAAGGCGTAATGAAAGTTCCCCCGGGAAGCGTGGTTTAAATCACTTCCGCATTAGGCGTCATACGGTAGTTCTCGCGAGACTTAATTTGCGCATGCTCATTCTATGACGTTCGCGCATGCTCAATACTAATGGAACGTCTCTATCCATTGCTAGGATACTTTGAGACGCTAAGTCCAAATTTGTCAATATCAATTCTGCGCAGGCTCTTCCTATGATAATAGCGCAAGCTACGCATCACTCCAGAATTTACTGTCATATTCCCTAGAAGGGCTTGTGCCACTATTATTATGACAACAATGACCACATCTGCATATTAATAGAATTATTTAAGGTAGTATATGGACATAGAGTATTTTATGAACTATAGGGGAACCTTCATGTTTTTATGATCACAAGTATCCAGATCAGTTTTTAACCCATCAAGTAAATTTTAACTAATTTTCCTACCTTCTGTACATATTATTAGTTTATTTAAAAAAACTTATTTTATTTATAATTTATTAAAAATGAACTGTACATATCAGAAGTATTTATATGAACTTATGCTATAAAAAAATTATTTAAATAAAATCGTTAAAAAAGGTCTGGTTCTGTTTCTCACTATTTTAAATGAACACTGTAAATAGATTATTCTCATTTATTCCATTGGGGGATACCGTGTTCATTTTAAAGATCCAGTAGCTTTCTCGTTCAAGGTTTCCTTTCCGGATTCCTAATTCAACCTTTTCCAAAGCCCAAAATTTCATTTTTGCTGGATCCATATTATGTAATTTCCTGAAATGTTGAGCTACTGTAGATATTGTTTTATCAAATTTACTTTCATTACCAGTGGCGTAACTAGAAGTAACGGCCCCCCTGCAAAAGAAAAATTATGGACCCCCCAATTTATCCTGGTCAATGCAACATAAAGGACACAAAGCCCTGCTATAGCCACAAGCATATAATGTGTAGAAAGGAACAAACCCATACAGGTTTAAACAGCAAAATATACTTTATTGAAAAAATGTTTCAACTTAACCCTCTCTCAGTCTTCCAGTAGAGCAGATTATGGCATAGACAAACATCTGCAAAGTACAAATAAAGAATATTTTAGCACTCACTGATTGATTTGATTTTGTATGTTACAGTTAACACGATTTCTCGCCTGTAACAAATAGCATCTACTAAACTCTGTGTGGCATAGAATTAATAGGAAGCAAAATAGAGTGAAACTCATGCAGTATTCTATGTGGAATTCTTATCTTCATGCTTTTGAGAACATCAAATGTGTGGAAAAACTTGAACCAAGGAAAAAACCTGAAAAAGATATATAAACTATAAATGTTTTTTACTTTTTTCCCTTTGTGTTTCATGAACCCCATTAAACTTACCTGCAACTATGAGCACAAAGTTGTTTTCCAAGGGCCCAGCACATTAAATCAAGAAACAATAAGGGAACCTAAAATAAAAGAACATCATAAAAACACAACTTATGTTTTGTCTTATCAATTCTTAGAACTAAAGTTGCAAAGCAAATTTTCATACTTACTTATAACTGTTAATATGTCTTGCTCAGATATGTGAACTTTCAACAGATAAAAAAAAACACACAGTATGTCAGCTTTTAATCTGACAATCAAGCAACCTGAGAATAAAAATTATAAAATGTTACAATAATTAGAGAAATTTATATTTTTGATTTCCTTTTCCTCTGAATTGTGTACAGCTGCCTCTGCATTTGTAGAGAAAATTTAACATTTGAGTTGTATTCAGAGGGTCCCAAAATTGAAATTACTGGCAGCTTATATCAATATCTACTACAAACTAGAAACAGCCATAAACAGACTGGAAAAAGTAAAAATGCTGGCAACCAATCTTAACAGGTTAATTGAACTTTGAACAGCGGGGTTAGTTGAACTGTGATAGCACAAGCATTCTGAACTTGGAACAAAAACATAGAATTACCAACTAACATACTTACACAGCAACTTAAAAAACACGTTTGCGTGCTTTCATTTCTGCAAAGGCATCCACAATGCTATCAATGTTCAGGCTTCTTGCTCTAGTATTTTCAATGCTCAAGATTGCGAGCCCAGAAAGCCTTTGCTCTGACATTGTGTTTCTTAGGTAGTTTTTAATGAGCTTTAATTTAGAGAACGACCTTTCAGCGGTGACTACTGTCACAGGAAGAGTTAAGAACAGTAGCAATGTAGTGCACACATCTGGTAAAGATGAAGAGAGTGCACTGTTTTCAACAAAAAGAAGGTGTGCAAGTTCCTTTACAGAAGATGATTGGTGGATTTCATCTTTAAGTGCAGCCCTAAAACTCAGAAGCTGCTGTGGAAAAGTTGATGAAATGTCCCTATTGTACTTTTCTTGGAGGTAAGACGCAGCTTGATATAAATCACCATCTGATGCAGTAACAAGAATTGCAGGTTGGAGGATATTGAAAACGCTGTACAACCTCATTTAGTCCCCTAAATCTGTTTGACAATTGGTTTGTTATTATGTCTAAAGATCTGTAAAAAACTGTGACCATAAAATGTTCCTCAGGATTCTCCAATCTCTCATCTATACAAAGTTCATCAAAATGACGTTTAACTTTGCGAATTCTTTTTTCCTCAAATTTTGGTGTAATGCCCCATTTTTGTGCCAGCACAGTAGAATTTTTTTTTACTTCCTCGTACTGATTCCTGTATTCAGACAAGAACTTTGAAGCATTCTGAATCAAATGGGCTGCTTTTGCGATGTCAATGTGTGCAGACTGCAGAGCTTTGGAAATTGAATTTATATGTTCAAATATTTTTGTCTGCATGACAATAAGAATAACAAACTGAAAGGACTTAATTTTTTTTCTAAGTCTAATGGCAACATCTCTTTCATGTTTTTTGGAGGACACAAGACTGATTTTTGAAAGTGCCTGCATAATATCTAAAAAGATTTGGTGGTAAATGAGGAAAGTATTTCCCAACGAATTATACTTCCTCCAAAGAATGTATATAAATGTTGAACCACATCAAAGAAGGAGGAAATCTCATTTATGTCAGACACCGCATCTTGCAGAACTAGATTTAAATTATGTGCTGCACAATGGACGTATAAAGCGTTCTCTTCTCTCTGCAAAATTCGGGCTTGAACCCCACTCATTGTTGCAGCACCATCATAGCCCTGCCCACGGCATTTGCTTATGTCAAGCTCATTTCTCTCGATGCAAGCAACTATTTCATTTTCAATGCCTGCAGCACTCTGGTCTTTAATAGCATGAAAGCCTAGAAAGGCTTCTTGAATATTTACTTGAGTTATTCTCATGCATTCATCCCTTTCAACTACAACATACCTAATAACTTGGCTCAATTGGTCTACTTTTGAGATATCTTGTGTTGTGTCCGTTATAACAGAGTAAAACTGTGCTTGTTTTACATCACTAATAATATTTTTTAGAACATGATTTGAAAGGATTTCTATCACTTCATTTTGAACTTTGGGGCTCAAGTTTCTATATGGGAAAGGGAACTTTCATGGACTGATATTTTTTTAGATAACCCTTTCCAGTTTTGAATTCCCTTTGCCCAAGCAGGTTCAAAACCTTGCTTTTTGCGGTTGTCAAATAGCCAACAAGGCTCACAATAGGCACAGTTTAGCTTAGGGGAATAACATAGCCAGGTGACTGGTAGTTTTAGACCTGTTTTTGTAACTCACTCATAATAATTTTGTGAAAAGCACCTTTGTTCTGCATCATTATCCCTTGGGTATGGTCCTGGTGGCCTGCATGGTCCATGAGCAAGTAAAAATCTTTTTATATTTGAGTCATTTATTGTGACTGGTTAATTGGCTCTGTCAGTTATATATTTTTCACCAACAACATCAATATTTATAGCAGTACTGATAGAGGGTTCAGCTGATTCAGGACAGCTGGTAGATGGTTCTCCTGGCTCATTTAAACCTTTCTGGCTATCATCCTCACATTCAATGCATCCTTCCTCTATGCTTATTTGGTCTTCTAAAAGAGGCTGACTGGGTGGCACATTGCATTCATGCTCTGATGCCCCATGTTCTGTTGTTGAAAATAGACTTTCTGGGCTTGCTTTGCTTATATTCTTTTCAGCTATAGGGGTTTCTGAATCTGAACTTTCACCAATAACACTGGGTGCAAAAAAAAAGCTGCTAATTTTGGGGAACTTTTGAATTTTCAGGTTTTCATCCCTTTTCTTTTTACGCTTTTGTGCACCACTCTGGTGATTGTATTCAGCCATAGTGACTAGAGGAGAAGGATTTTTCCTTTTGCTGTAGAAAAAAAGTATAACACATTCTTCATTTGCTCCCCATAAAACCTACCAAAACATATGTTTTCTCAATTATAGTATAAAGGTCATTGACTATGAATACTTAAAGGACAAGACAACTCTTCCATGACCCCGTTGCGGCAGTGTTGCCTTACCAGTTACATCAACCTGTTGGCTTCTTCTTAAAATAATTAGCATTAAAAACAAGCACTGGAGTACCTGATTAGGCCACCATATTGTCAAGTTTGGTATTTTAGAAGCTTATTATATTATGTACCACGTACATTACAGTCTCTGATGCAGTGAATGTAGATTAGCATCCAGTGGCTTCTCAGAGAGACTTTAAAAAACCTGCACATGGTACAGAGTTGTGTATTAATATGTGGCCCTGTCAGGTAAAATAATTGTTGTTTGAAGAAAAGTGTTGCAGGATCTGTGCCACTGTCACAGAATGCTCTGTTTTATAGATATCTACAATCTCAGCCATAAAGTGGTGCAGGACTGCTGCTCCTATAATGGGGATCAGATAGGAATTTTTTTATTTACATAGATTATAAAAACCCTTTTACAAAATAATGCACACCTTCAAATTACTAGCATGAGGCAAAACTCTAATTAATGAGAGTCCATTTGTGACAGTTCATGATGTGACACCAAACCACCCAATCCACCCTCCAGAGGATAGTCAGAATCCATTGTCCAAACTCTGTCCATACTGACATCCTCCCCTCCCTATAATAAAGCACATTCATATTCAAGTCCAGAGTCTGCTTGAAATGTCCTCGTAACACACTCCCTCCACCCTAACCCCGTCTCCCACCCAAAACAAAGGACCCCCTAAGGAAAAAACAAAGCAGGCAGTAATTTTCCTCCAAGGTGTACATAATAAAATAAAAAACATTGAACAAAACGTCAGGCTCAAACTAAACATTAGAATATGAAATCCCTCCATGAAGAAATATTGGATGAGGATTTTGATCTTTCCATCTGTCTTATAAAACACAACTCTCTGAGTATAAAGGACACTATCCTCTCTGCACTCATATCCATCCCAAAAGTGTATTTGCAACGACCCTGCCAAAGATGATATTTGTAGGCAGTAATAATGAGGTACACTGTCTCCCTTTGATATGAAAGGTCTCTTGCCAAAACACCATATGCAAGTTCAGAATAGTTAAGGGAACTTAAAGATGGGGCACATATGGCCTGGGAAACTTGATGAAGGACGTTGCTTGCCATGGGACACTGCAAAAGAAAATGCTCCTGGGTCTCCTCCACACCACACCCCCAGGGACAATTTTTATCTACTGCAGACAGGTATTTCACATTCCCCCTAACAAAAAGCCTTCCCTGAAGAGAGAGCCATGCCAGATCAAAAGACTTTGGGGGTAATCTCTTACTGTTTAGGTAACGCAGACTCTCCGCAAGAGTTCCACCTACACAGTCCTTCAAGGCCATTGGAACAGCAAAATAGACACTCAACACCCTCTTATAAAGATCACGTCTGGAGGCTGTGCCAAATTCGCCTATCCTAATGTCCCAAACTCTTAAAAGCTTCAGTGCGGCAACAAAATGCAGTGGGAGTTGACCATGTCGCACCCGCACCAACTTCACCCTATCGCCTTGTAACCATTGCCCTATAAAAGGGGATGCCCAGGCCCTGACACTGTTTTCCCACGGAACATCAGTTCTTTGGCCCAGATTCCCAAAATTAAATTTCAAGAAAATTGTGCCAAAGAAGGCCACAGGACATAACATGCCCAGCCCACCCTCTTTAGTCCGCAGGTAAGTGATCCCTCTTTTGACATGATTCAGCTTGTTCCCCCAAAGAAGCTGAAAGAACAAGCTGTGGATCCTTACATAGAAAGCTTTTGGCAAGGGGTAAACATAAGACACATACAGGAGGATAGGAACCAGGTAAGCTTTGATGAGCTTCACTCTTTCTCTATAGGACAGCTTCCAGTTTTTCCATCGCTGTATCCTTAAGTCGACAGCATCCAGCTTTGACTCCCAATTTAACCTGGCATTATCACCCCTCCCGAATTTGACCCCTAGAATCTTTATTTCACTGGAGGCATGCTGGAAATCAGGGAGCGGAAAATCCGGCTCACCATCCAAGGTCCAGAAAGCTTCCTACTTATCAGCGTTGACCAGAGAGCCTGAGGCCTCTGAGTAACTTTCGATAACCCCGGCCAACATCCCAACTTCTTCAGGACGGGAGATGACAACCAAGACATCGTCCGCGTAGGCTACCAACTTCAGGGGCAGGTAACAGGGGACCTGGAAGCCCTCAAAATCCAAAGCCTGAACTCCACGAAGAAATGGGTCAATCGCAAAGATATATAGCAGTGGGCTAAGAGGGGAACCCTGGCGTACCCCAGCCTCAACCCCGAAGGTTTCACCACACCACCCATTGACAAGTGGGAAGCTTTCCCCCTCCTTATACAAAACAGAAAGCCAATCAACAAATTGGTCCGGGATGCCATACTTACGCAAGGTCGCCCACAGATAATCATGATCCACCCTATCAAAAGCCTTAGCTTGGTCAAGACCTACCACATACTTCCCCTTATTTTGGGCTTTACATGTTTCAAGCACTTCTCGTACAGAAAAGACTGCCCCAAAGATGCTCCGCCCTTTCACCGTGCAGAACTGCTCACGGGACAATAACGTGCCTGAAAATAAAACAAGCCTAGGAAAAAAAACCTTTGCCAAAAGCTTCCTATCTGTGTTCAAGAGGGCAATTGGCCTCCAGTTCTTGACATCTGTAGGATCCTTGCCCTTGGATAATAACACCAAAGAGGAGATTCTCATGGAGGGAGGCAAAATGCCTCTTCCCAGGCAGTCTTTAAAGACCTCCACAAGAATCGGGGTCAAAAGGTTCTTAAAAGTTCTATAGAATTCGGCTGTTAGGCCATCTGGACCTGGGGCTTTCTTTAATTTTAGCTGCTCAATTGCCTTTTTGACCTCTTCCTCTGTGATGTCCTCAATCAAGGGTGAAAAATCCAAATTTTTCAGGTCTGGACCTGGGGTTCCCTCCAGAAAAGCTTTCATCCTTCCCCTATCCCACCCTTAGATTTCTGAACTATACCCTGAGAGTCCTTCAAACCAACAATCAACTTCCTCGTCACAGCTTCCCTGCAATTCCGAAAGGGATCTGGGCAATGGAATCCCCCATAATCCCTCTCCAGAACCAAGGACCTGTAATGACTATACTGATGCCGTTTGATCTGAAGCTTTAGTCTGGAAACTTTCTCCCCAACCACCCTGTCCGAAATTAAGGATTCAAGCTTTCTTCGTAGGGCAAGGTACTTTTTATACTTGTTTCCCTCCCTTATAACAGATAGTCTGCGGAAGAAGGTGCGGAATGACTTCTTGGCCTCCTCCCACCACTGCGACATTGAGTCGAAAAACACAATCTTTGTCAACTCACACTGAAGGAGTGCCTCAAAGGAGTGCTGCACTCACTCACTCTCCAGGGTATCTGAACTCAATCTCCATAACCCCCTACCTTTTGTTGGAACCGAGGAGACACCCAGCAAAAAAGATAAGGCAAGGTGGTCAGAGTAATCAACCAAGATTTCCTCACTCTGTGTAAAGATTTCCTCCCTCCGAACAAAAGCCATGTCAATCCTGCTGCTTCGACCTGCACAATGGTAAGTATGCTTTGACATCCGACCACCATGGGTAAAGACATCAACCAAGTCTGCTTGCTCAAGTATGTTTTTGAGAAAATTACTTTCATATTTGTCAAAGGAAAGCCTTGATCTATCTTCTGCTCTAAGGACCTGGTTGAAGTCACCAGCCATGATGACTGAAGTGGAGGTATGGAGATATGGCTGAATTTCCCTCAAAAGGTTTTTTCTCCCATGCCCAGACTGAGGCCCATAAACATTAATAAGTCTCAGTCTGCGTCCTGCAACAGAGACATCTAATAGCAGACACCTGCCTACTTCCACCTCTATAAGGCGGTGCACAAATATTCCAGAAAAGCCTTTAAGCAAAATACCAACACCGCCCCCAGGTTCTGCAGCAATTGAAAAAAAAGCTGGACCCCAAAGCCAATCTTTTGATGCTTTCTTGATATCTGCAGTGGTGGTCAGTCTGGTCTCTTGCAAGAAGATGATGTCAGCTGAAGTGTGGCTTAAGGCTTCAAAGGCTTGATATCTTGTACTGGCCACTTTAATGCTTGCAACATTTGTTGAAATAAACCTGAGGGGACAAGAAGCCATAGTTAGGTGTTATTAATTTTCTTGTGCCTCCTCCTCCTTCTACTCCTTCTCTCATCCTGACTATCATCTTAATCACCAAATCTTTTAATCTGTGTACCAGATGGTATTGGATCATCATCTCCTAACGATATCATCTCACTTGCATCATCAGATAAAGCCTTATTACCTTCCCTGAACTCAACTGAGACAATTTTCCTGTGGACTTGCAATTTGTTACATTCCATTTCAGACCCTGAAACAACTTCCTCCTTTCCCTTACTGTCAGTATCGCCTTCAGCACCACTATCTGTACCCACATCAGCCTGACCATGACACTGTTTCACACTTTGTTTGTCTTCCATATCTATCCTTTCCAGTTCATCTTGCTCTTCCATAGCATCTGCCCAAGATTTTTTCTCTGCCAAAAGTTCAAATTTGTTTTCTAGGCTGATTTGCATAGGTGGAATGTATTTTGGAGGGGACTGCTTTCCTGAAAGGTCTTTGTTCTTTATTATTGTCCAATCTTGTGAGGAAGGGGACTTACTTAGTCTTACTGGTGGAATTGCCTTATCTGCTGGTTCACAATTTCCCTTTAAAGACTGTGCAAGAGGTTTCTGTCTCTGGGGAAGAGGCTGTATTCCCAAAGGCTGAATGATGGGGGCCTCTGTTATAGAAACTGGCAACTCATTTTTTGCTCCCTGAGACAAAGAGGAAACAGTCAGGGGAACAGAATCTCCTGCATCTCTTGCCACAGCTGACTGATCTTTTACAGTATCATGAGGCTGAGATGGGGGAATGACCGATGGTTGTGAATCAGACTGAAAATAATCCATCTCATCCCTTATCTCTTCCAACAAATCCTTTGCCATCTCTTCCTCTAACTGAGGGCAGCTCTCCATTATGTTATGAAGAGCCTCTGGACAAGCCCTATGTGAGTGGCCATAGCTTCCACACAAGTTACATTTCACATCATTACAATCTTTCCCGGTGTGTCCTACATCACCACATAGTGAACACTTGACCACTGCACAGGCACTTGCACGATGATGGTAAGAACCACATTTGAAACAGGCCCTTGGCTGACCCGGATAAAAAACCACCCCTCGCTCACTACCAATGAAGACAGAGTTTGGAAGATGCTGCGGCACATTATACCTCATGTACAATTCCACATTAGTACACCACCCACCTGACCAATATCCATTATTATCAATGTCTTTCTTCAAAGGGGTAAGCACCTTACAATGACGTCTAAGCCATATTAGAATATCCTCGGGTGGGACACAATCATTCTTAAACAAAATGGTGACTTTCTTTGTCTCAGGTTTAGTGATTGAGATGACTCTAAAGCTTTCCCACAGGCCTGCATGTTTAAAGCTGTCATAATCCTGCCAAAAAAATTCTAGGGCTTGTGATGTTTTGAACACAATGTCATATTCTGTGTCAGAAAACTTTATATAAGCCCTGACGCCTGCAGGTGTTAAAGTACTTTGCTTAAGCAGCATCTCCTTGGCTATCACATCCCTAGAAGGCATTTGTTCCTTATCACCCTGCCACCTGAGCCTAATCACATTCTTCTGCTTGAAAACCGGCCCAGTGATATTGTTTTGCACCCCAGGCACCCTCACCCTATTCAGTGGCCTATTCCAAGCGTTTGGTGGAGGTGGTGGGGGCACATTTCTGCTGCCTGCACTTTCTGAAGGAATTGACTGCTGACCATTTGGTCTCCTTACAGAGGAAGAAACAGGTGCAGAGACAGAACTTGGCTGTGCGGAGGGCACTGTAGGCAGAGGATTCTGAGAAACAGCTGGAGTAGTTAAAGGGGAAGTTGTTATTGGAGAAACTGTAAGGGCTGGGGAAAAGGTTGAGGCCATAGAAGAAGTGGTGAGTACAGCAGAAGAAGATGAAATAGAAATTAAAGCAGCAGTACTTAACGGGGTGGTACAAGGAACAGGTTGTATCACATCGGCCAATGAATTAGCATCACCAAGCACAGATTCCACACACTGCCTTGCAACACTTTCACTGATGTATCCACCACCGCACTCCATATCATCACTTGCATTCACACAGTCTGCTCCAGCCTCCACTCCATCCACTCCATCCTTCCCAGACTCTCCCACACCAGCAGCTGCCGTCAATTCCTGCTCACTCAGCTTCCCATGCCCCAGTGCCAAGGACATTGGGGCACTCTGCAGAACTGCAGAAGTCTCTGTATTATTAGCTGATGGTTGAGTGAAGGTCTCCTTGGATGCTGAGGGCTGATGGGCACAGTCATTCTGGGAAGTAGAGGGAAGGGAGGGAAAATCCTGTTCTGAGAAAACAAAGATTTCCTCTTCCTTATGAGCAAATTGGCTTCTCTTTCCCATTTTATCTTCTATATTATTTGCCTCATCCAAGCTGAAGATAAAATTGGGCGCATGTATCTGAGCAACAACTGATTTCTTTGGTTTCAGTTGGCCAATCCTTCTAGTCTCCTTGTCACTATCAGAAGTAGATGAAGCAGATGCAATTTGCCTCATGGACCTGTATTTAGCCGGCTGTTTAAGAGCTTGCCGAGAGTCCTCAAACTTTCTCCTGTTTGTATAGACTTCAGAAAGGGGACCAATTTTTTATAATTCAGCAAAATCTGTTTTTCTAAGGTTCTAAACTCTTCATTTATTTTGTTGACTTTTGCTAAATAAAAGTCTTGCTTCTCCACATCAGCAGTTGAATAGTTATAAAATGCTTTTTGCAACTCAACTTTAAATTTTTTCCGTTGCAGCTCTTGTTCATTTGCCAGTTTTATTAATTCAACCAGTTCATCAGTGGCAGGTGTTTGATCCTGGTTGTGACTTGAACCAGCATACTGTCCCTTTAAGAGGCTTTCAGCTTGGGGTTGTTCATTTACATCAGAACAATTGTTTCCCTCTGATGTGGGAGTACCAAGATGGCTGTTCCCTGTGAGACTCTTATACGTCTCTACAGAGGGAGTAGCAATATGGCTGCTGGAGTTTGTTCCTACTGCCTCCCCTGACTCCACACCAGCCCCTGAAGAAGTACTCAAAGATACGAAACGCTTTGGGCCAGGAGCAACACAATAGCTCTGTAAAGTCTTTTATATATTTAATTATTTATTCCAATAAAAGTATTTATTTATTTCCCTGAAATGGGCTTGAATGTGTTAATGCCAAAAAAGGATTAGCGGAGACTAACCCTTCACCTGGAAGTGTGGAGAACAAGCTGAGCGCTATCCTTTGGAAGCTGAAAGAGGTTGATCCACTGCCTATTGCTCAACTTCATCTCCCAGCTCGACCTAACAAGATCGGCGAACCGGGGCGGCGAATACACCCGCAAGGACCGCTGCAGCATACCGCTACTCCCAGAGGACTGAATGCACTGTGATTATTCATCTTCCGGTTATTGCCATTCGAGAATACAGCGCACTAAATCTTTATTCACATTTATCCACAAGTGGGCAAGTGGGCCCACTTTCTTGGTGCAGCTGTTCCCCCTCCCCCCCTTCCCCTCATCTCCCAGCTAGCGCGGACTACAACTCCCAGCACCCAGCTCCAGACACCACCCGCACCCCTGCACATGAGGCAGTTTTTGTTACCAGAGCATGGGGTGCTTGATGCCTCTCAGGGGAAGTTTTAGAAGCAGCCATTCCTCCCCCACAATCAGCCACTGGAGACTGCATGTCGGCCGCATGGTGCAAAGCAGCTGCTGCATATTCAGCCCCTGATTGTTTGCTGGGTTTGCTCTGTGCTGCCTCTCCACCCGCAAACTCACAGTCTTCCCCTGACACAGATTTCATAGTGGCAAAGAGATCAGGAGAAATAAAAAGCTGACTGTTTTCCATTTTATCTTTATGTTTAACAACACGTATCTCAGAGCTTTTACTCTGCACACAACCCTCCATATTTGCAACAGATACAATTTCTACTTTACTTTCTACTTGTCTTTCTTTTCCAACAATCTCCTTCCTTCCCTCCCTCTCACTCATCACACACTTTACTTCCCTGTCAGGCGTTTTCACAGCACTGGCAGCTGCCTTTTCCAAATCCTCCATGTCTGTGGAAGAAATCCTTCCCAAGGAAACAGATCTTGATCTTCTTGCCGCTCCTCTCCTTTCACTCCCTGCTGCTTTACTTCTTGTCTGCACTGTCCTGGTGGATCTCACGCCTTCCAGTGTAGGCCCCAAGGCCTGGGCCTCATGCTGGGGGTTTGCCCGCCAAGGCCTTGCATGGCCTGGGCTGACACTCTCCATCCCTCTGGTTCTATGAGAGCTCTCTGATACACATCTGCTTTCACTGGGGATCAGATAGGATCTGTGCAGCCACTGGGACAGAATGCTCTGTTATACAGATAGCTAGAATCTCAGCTGCCATAAAGCAGGACAGGACTGCTGCTTACAATGGGGATCAGATAGGATCTGTGCAGCCACTGGGACAGAATGTTCTGTTATACAGATAGCTAGAATCTCAGCTGCCATAAAGCAGGACAGGACTGCTGCTTACAATGGGGATCAGATAGGATCTGTGCAGCCACTGGGACAGAATGTTCTGTTATACAGATAGCTAGAATCTCAGCTGCCATAAAGCAGGGCATAAAGCAGGGCAGGACTGCTGCTTACAATTTGTAAGTAGGGTTGGCATCTGGTTGGTATTTTACTGGCCTGGCCGGTAAAAATGATGGTTGATCTAAATGTTATTAATAGGGAATAAAGATAAATATATATGAAGGCCAGTGATATGATCCCAATTTTATTAATAGGAAACCAGTTATTAATGATAATAATGATTTTCTGTCCCTTTCTATAAAACCCCTTTACCTGTTTAATCTCAGTTCCTTTTCTGTTAAAATATCTTTTATAGCACTTTTTATACTGCTCCCCTTTTGTGTTCTATCTGGTCTCTTCTTTCCTTATGATTTATTACAATTTTTTTTTTTTTACAATTTTCCATTCCCCAATTCTATCCTCCATCTGTAGTTTTCACACTTTCAAAAATAAAATCCCCTTAAAACGTTTGACCCTGTCCCTGCAGCATCGTATTATTCCTTTCCCACACATTTTAGGTACTACAGACACAGACAGTCACACAGCCATGCGGGCCTCTCCCTGCCTCACCTGCACTGTCCGTCACATGCGCACTGCGTCCACACCACACGCGATTACACAAGAGGAAGAGGGAGGGCGGGCGAGACGCAAGACGTCAGAGAGGAGGTAGGGCCCGGCCAGTGGCTGTGGGGAGTCTGGGGATGTCACCATTGTCACGGATGACGACGGATCAAACACCCGATCGATTCGATCGCGATGCTGGCCTGGCTGCATTCATCAGCCAGGGCAGGAGGACATCAATTTCGGCCAGGCCCCCTCTCCTCCCGGGCCCCCCCGCAGCTGCGGGGTCTGCTGCCTCCCTAGTTACGCCACTGTTCATTACCTGCAGTTCTGATAGTGCTGCAGTGTTGTTGCATTCTTGTCTTTAGCATTTGTGTTTGTGTAGTCATCCCTATATATTGTTTGTTGCATGGACATTCGATACAATAGATCACACCCTGGGTCCTGCAGTTTATATAATTATTGATCTTGTGGATTATGCCAAAACGATCTTCGAAACTGGTCATCTTTTGCAACTTACTGCTCATATTGCAATCCCCGCAGGGAAAACACCAACAGTTTCTTTTATGGGTGTTCCGTCTATTTTGGAAATGGCTCCTTGTGAGCATGTCCCTTAAATTGGGGCTTCTTTTATAACATATTGATGCTTGTTCCTGTAATATAGAACCGAGGGTGCTGTCCTCCAGGAGTATTGGCCAATGTTTATCCATGATTTCTTGTATTTGTGGACTGTTAGTATTGTAGGTGGTTATAAATCTAACCGTATTGTTTGATTCTTGAATATTTTCTTTTCTAACTAGCAGTTCCTTTCTGTCAGTAACCAGTGCCCTATGATAAGCTTTTTTTACTAGCTTACCAGAATAACCTCGTTGTTTTAACCTGGTTTTGAGTTCTTTGGCTTGTTCTTTGAAATATTCTATGGATGAGCAATTGCGTTTTAGCCTCAGGAATTCCCCAGTAGGGACTGATTTTCTTACAGAGTATGGATGAAAACTGGAAAAGTTTAGGAGGGAATTTGTGGCTGTGGCTTTTCTGAAGTGTTTGGTCACTCATTTTCCTTCATTAGTTACTTCTATTTGGAGGTCAAGGAAGGAAATTGATTGCTCGGAGTGTTCCATCGTTAGTTTTATATTACGATCATTTTGATTAAGTCTGCTAACAAACTCAATAGCTTCCTCCCTTGTACTGTCCCATATTATTAGTATATCATCGAAATGCCGAATCCATTTAAGAACTTCGGATGATAGAATTTTTATGCAAATTAATTAGGTTTGTATTGAACTATAATTACTTAACTTTCAATAACTTTCTGCAGACACAAAGGACAGCCATGAGTACATCATGTGCTCCCTCATATGCAAATCTGTTTTTGGGACACTGGGAAAAAACTATGGTCAATAACATCATGTCATCATACCAATCCAAAGTTCTTAAATGGATTCGGTATATCGATGATATACTAATAATATGGGACGGTACAAGGGAGGAAGCTATTGAGTTTGTTAGCAGACTTAATCAAAGAACTCAAAACCATTCTCAATAACTTTCTGCAGACACAAGGGACTGCCATGAGTACATCATGTGCTCCCTCATATGCAAATCTGTTTTTGGGACACTGGGAAAAAACTATGGTCAATAACATCATGTCATCATACCGATCCAAAGTTCTTAAATGGATTCGGTATATCGATGATATACTAATAATATGGGACGGTACAAGGGAGGAAGCTATTGAGTTTGTTAGCAGACTTAATCAAAGAACTCAAAACCAGGTTAAAACAACGAGGTTATTCTGGTAAGCTAGTAAAATAAGCTTATCATAGGGCACTGGTGTCAGGGAGCCGGGAGCTCCCTCCAGGGAGGTAGTCTGGATCAAGGAGGAAGCCCACTGTGGAATCAAGGTCGCGGTATCCAAAGGGTAATCAAACGGTTTACTCCAGGCAAGAGTTCAAAAGGCAGGCAGAATAACAAGCGAAGTTCAATGTCCAGGCAAGGGGTCAGGCAACAATCAGAAGCAAGGTAATATCTTGATTAGTTCACAGGAAGAAAATGGAGAACATGTAGGAAATGGATCCTATACTTGGGCGCCACTCAGGCGTCTTAGTAGCGTTTAAATATTTGAATTTGGCGCCAACGTGACGTCACTGGCGTCCTTGCACCGACACGCTGGCGTCCTTGCGCCGGTGCCGCTACCCACATGGCGGCCCTGGGCGCCGCAATTTTGGAAGCGCCGCCGGCAGGGAAGGACGCGCCGCCTGGAGCTCCTGGAACTGCTCCGGGCGGCGATCGTGACAGTACCCCCCCCCCCACGGGGGGCCTCTGGACCACCAGGACTTGGCTTCTGGGGAAATTTGGAATGGAAATCCCTCACAAGACGAGGCGCATGAACATCAGAGTGTCCTTCCCAGGAGCATTCTTCAGGGCCAAAGCCCTTCCACTTGATGATGTACTGAAGAGAGCCCCTGGAGATTCTGGAGTCAAGGATCTTTTCCACCTCATATTCTTGTTGACCATCCACAGAGATAGTAGGAGGGGGAGACTGGGTCACAGAAAAGCAGTTGGAGGTAGCGGGTTTCACCAAAGACACATGAAACACGTTGGGAATTCGCATCTCAGGGGGAAGCCGAAGTCTGACAGCCACAGGATTGATCACCACCAAGATGGAGAATGGACCCACAAACTTCGGACCCAACTTAGGAGATGGCACCTTCAACCGAATGTTCCTGGAAGACAACCAGACTTTATCACCAACCTTGTAGGGAGGAGAGGGTCTACGTCTAAGATCTGCAAACGTCTTGTGAACCAGAGTGCTCTTCTCCAAGTTCGACTTGGTTGCAGCCCAAATAGCAGACATGTGGGCTGCATGGTCATCAGCAGCCGGGACGTCAGACAACACAAAGTCCTGGGGGAAGGCTTGAGGATGCTGACCATACACCGACATGAACGGAGACCTTCCTGTGGAAGCATGGCATGCATTGTTATGAGCAAATTCCATCCCATGGGAGGAGATCAGACCAGTCATCTTGACAAAGGGAGACGTGGTTCCTCAAGAATTGTTCCAAAGCTTGGTTTACTCATTCAGCTGCTCCATTAGTCTGGGGATGATAAGCGGAGGAGAACTGGAGAGTAATACCCAGATCTTTGCACCGGGAACGCCAAAACTTAGCTGTAAACTGAGAACCTCTGTCGGAGACAACTTCCACCGGAAAACCATGCAAGCGGAAAACATTAGTAAACAACTTAGTGAAGATTTTAGCCCCCTTCAGTTGGTCAAAGAGTTCAGCAATCAGAGGCAAGGGATACCGGTTCTTAACGGTGATTTTATTAAGACCCCGGTAGTCAATACAAGGACGTAGGCCTCCATCCTTCTTCTCCACGAAGAAGAATCCAGCCCCGGCGGGAGAAGTAGAAGGGTGAATAAACCCCCGCTGGAGATTCTCTTGGATATATTGCTTCATGGCAGTGGTCTCTGCTGGAGAGAGAGGATAAGTACGACCTCTAGGGGGCATGGTTCTAGGCAGAAGATCGACAGGACAATCGTATTGTCGATGTGGAGGAAGGAATTCTGCAGACTTCTTACAGAATACATCGGAGAATTCCTTGTAAAAGGAGGGTAGAGTCTTCAGATCAGACATAGAGATATTCACCCTCTGGAGGGGTTCAGCAGGAAGACAGTGCTGCTGACAAAATGGGCTCCAACGGGAAATCTGTCCTGCGGACCAATCAATGGTGGGATTATGCAGGCGCAGCCAAGGGAGACCCAAAACAACTGGAACGGATGGGCAGGAAATAATTAGGAACGATAGTCTTTCTTTATGCAGCGTCCCAACCTGCACAGGCAATTCCCCAGTCGTCATAGAGATAAATTCAGCCTCCAGGGGTCTGTCGTCAATGGCAGTGACACGAAGAGGAGAAGACAATGGGAATAAGGGAACTTCCATGTATTTGGCAAAAAGAGCGTCCATGAAGTTCCCAGCAGCTCCAGAGTCAATGAAAGCTGAGCCGACAATGGTCTTAGTGGCTAGACGAATCTGTAAAGGAAGGAGAAACCTGTGAGTGTTCACTCGAGACTTCGGAGTAGTGCCCCCTACATGAGTTACCCTAGATATACCTCAGGGAACAAAACTCGTGGGCTTCACCGGACAAGAGTTCGCAAAATGAGACTGTCCGCCACAATACAGACATAGGCCAGCCATCCGTCTACGGAGCTTTTCTTGTTCAGAGAGACGAGCCCTTCCAACTTGCATCGGTTCCTCCGAAGGAGAAGTAGAAGCTTGAGGAGTATGCAAGAGAGGTCTTTGGAAGCGGGGTGCCGACAAGGGTTGAAATCTTTTACAACGCTCCTTCTCTACTTGATGCTCTCTGAGACGAGTATCCACCTTAATGGATAGTGCAATCAGATCTTCCAGCAGGTCAGGGAACTCCCGGGAGACAAGATAATCTTTAATGCGAATAGACAGACCTTGATAGAATACGGCCTTATAGGCATCGTCATTCCAGGAAGTCTCAGCCATCAAAGTTCTAAAGTCAATAGCATAGTCACTGACACTGCGGTTTCCCTGCCGGAGTTGCAGAAGACGAGAAGGGGCATTAGTGACCCAACCCGGGGCATCAAACACACTACGAAATGCTTGAAGAAAAGCCTTGGCATCAAAAGTCAGTGGAGAATTCTTCTCCCAAAGAGATGTTGCCCACTCAAGCGGTTTGCCCACCAAACGAGACATCCCATAGCCCACCTTGGAACGTTCATTGGGGAAATTGCGAGGGTTGAAACTCGAACTGGATCTGGCACTGTGTAGCGAAACCTCTGCAGGCCTGTGGGTCTCCACTGAAGCGAGGAGGGGGCGGAATACGAGGCTCACCAGACGAGAAACCTGTGGCAGACCAGACGACCGCCATGGGAGATTTACAGCAGCTTGGGAAGCAGGAGGCGCAGGAGGCACTCGAGAGAGAAGGGTATTGAGTGCCTGCCCTATGCGGTACTGCTGGGCTTCATATTCCTCCATGCTGGATGCCAGTCCGCGGAGCACTCGTCCGACATCAGGCGTAGCTTCCTCAGTATGATCCATGGCCCAAGTATAATGTCAGGGAGCCAGGAGCTCCCTCCAGGGAGATAGTCTGGATCAAGGAGGAAGCCCACTGTGGAATCAAGGTTGTGGTATCCAAAGGGTAATCAAACGGTTTATCAGAGTCCAGGCAAGAGTTCAAAAGGCAGGCAGAATAACAAGTGAAGTCCAATGTCCAGGCAAGGGGTCAGGCAACGATCAGAAGCAAGGTAATATCTTGATTAGTTCACAGGAAACCCAGGAAACATGTAGGAAAAGGATCCTATACTTGGGCACCACTCAGGCATCTTAGTAGCGTTTAAATATTTGAATTTGGCGCCAACGTGACGTCACTGGCGTCCTTGCGCCGACGTCGACACGCTGGCGTCCTTGCGCCGGTGCCGCTACCCATGTGGCGGCCCTGGGCGCCGCCATTTTGGAAGCGATGCCGGCAGGGAAGGACGCGCCGCCCGGAGCTCCCAGAACTGCTCCGGGCGGCTATCGTGACAACTGGTTACTGACAGAAAGGAACTGCTAGTTACAAAAGAAAAGATTCAAGAATCAAACAATACGGTTAGATTTCTAACCACCTACAATACTAACAGTCCACAAATACAAGAAATCATGGATAAACATTGGTCAATACTCCTGGAGGACAACACCCTCGGTTCTATATTACAGGAACAAGCATCAATATGTTATAAGGGACATGCTCACAAGAAGCCATTTCCAAAATAGACAGAACACCCATAAAAGAAACTGTGGGTGTTTACCCTGCAGGGATTGCAATATGTGCAGTAAGTTGCAAAAGATGACCAGTTTCGAAGTTTGTTTTGGCATAATCCACAAGATCAATCATTATATAAACTGCAGGACCCAGGGTGTGATCTATTGTATCGAATGTCCATGCAACAAACAATATATAGGGATGACTCCACAAATGCTAAAGACAAGAATGCATAAACACTGCAGCACTATCAGAACTGCAGGTAATGAAAGTAAATCTACAGTAGCTCAACATTTCAGGAAATTACATAATATGGATCCAGCAAAAATGAAATTTTGGGCTTTGGAAAATGTTGAATTAGGAATCCGGAAAGGAAACCTTCAACAAGCCTTATTAAAACGAGAAAGCTACTGGATCTTTAAAATGAACACGGTATCCCCCAATGGAATAAATGAGAATAATCTATTTACAGTGTTCATTTAAAATAGTGGAGAAACAGAACCAGACCTTTTTTAACGATTTTATTTAAATAATTTTTTCATAACATAAGTTCATATAAATAATTCTGATATGTACAGTTCATTTTTAATAAATTATAAATAAAATAAGTTTTTCTAAATAAACTAATACTATGTACAGAAGGAAGGAAAATTAATTTACTTAATGGGTTAAAAACTGATCTGGATACTTGTGATCATAAAAACATGAAGGTTCCCCTATAGTTCATAAAATACTCTATGTCCATATACTACCTTAAATAATTCTATTAATATGTAGATGTGGTCATTGCTGTCATAATAATAGTGGCACAAGCCCTTCTAGGGAATATGACAGTAAATTCTGGAGTGATGCCTAGCTTGCGCTATTATCATAGAAAGAGCCTGCGCAGAATTGATATTGACAAATTCGGACTTAGCGTCACAAAGTATCCTAGCAACGGATAGAGACATTCCATTAGTATTAAGCATGCGCAAACGTCATACAATGAGCATGCGCAAATTAAGTCTCGCGTGAACTACCGCATGACGCCTAATGCGGAAGTGATTTAAACCACGCTTCCCGGGGGAACTTTCATTACGCCTTGAAAAAGCTGACATTGGGAAACGCGTCGGCGTTTCTGTGTTTACAGATCTTTTAGTCTTTTAAAATCAATTTTAATTACTTAAATCATCAGTCAACTATCGGAGGGGTGGTGGGAATTGCTCAGTTCGTATCTATATCGCTCTTTCTGCATATCTAATTTCCTAGGAGGCCGTGGATTTGTGGTTTTTAGGATACAATATCCTTCAACAGCAATAGGGCTTAGTTAAATTTGAGACCACCAGTCCCGGTTGCTCTGCCTTCTCAGTCTTTGTGGTGTCCCAGGGATAGAAAAACAATAGGCAGCAGATTTGGGACAACTCCACCTCCTCTTCTTTTCCAATTTCTCTCTTATTTTCATGAACTGAGCATTTAGTAGAAAATTTTTTATCCTATTAATTGTGGTCACTCTAATTAATTCAACTTCTAATTAATTTACCTTCTAATTAACTTTTCTGCACTATTAAGCACTTTATAATTTATTAATTTAATTCTCAAGCAACATTGCTATTTATAAAATTTACAATCATTTAGCTAAGGGTAATTGGTGGCTTATAAACTGCTGAAGCCGGGGTATAAGTATCAATTTTTGACCTTAAAATTTAATCACTTAAGGGTTAATATTACACTGCACTTTATTTAAATTATTACCGATCAACTCCAAATAGTTGTTTTTTAATGAATTTAATATTAATATAGCACTGCACTTTATATTTATACTTGAGCTTTAAGGTAATTGAATAAGGCCACAATTTGGCCCATCTTGTGACTACTGTTATTTGAGTGATTAAGCGGGGTACTTTTTTTCTTTCAATTTATACAAATTTTACTGAATTAATCTGATATAGGTCAGACCTCTGCATTAATACAAGGATAAGAATTGTTTTATTATACAAGGGAATCACTGGATTGTTTGAATTTTTACCTATATCTGAATGTCTTATTATGCAAATGCATTGCCCCTGTGCAAGGCTGGGCCAGGCCGGCTGGGTGCCCCAGCCAGCCCAGATGGCAGCATCGCCTCATCTGCCGCCCGCGCATACATGAGCATATGCTAACTGGCAGTATCACCCCCCTCACCGTGCAAAGGTATTCAAACAAGCGCTACCAGTCTGACTCAGCAGACCAGACTGAGGTTGGTAACAGTGAAAGGTACATGCCTGGCGCCCCCTAAGTTTTGTGCCCTAGGCATGGGTCTACTCTTCTTTCCTCTAGTTTCGGCCCTGCCCCTGTGATAAGGTATGGCTTTATCAATTAAGCAGGGAATTTAATTTGTTACATGGCAATGTTTCTCCCTGAATGTAAGTTTTCCCAGATTCAGCAGCCTTGCATTGCAAATCACTGTCTACATAAATGGAAGGTCAAGCAATTTGCTTCTTATTCCAGTCAAATATGCAGTATAATTTAGTATCCATTGCTGGTGCTCTGGCGTTGGGCATTTTGCTCTGCCAGAACCAGAATCTCAGGGTCCTGAATGAGGCATATGTAATAACCTGCTATGATAAAGCACACGGTTTAACACATGCTAGCACCATGGCTCCCTGCATGTGTATTCTAAAGGATAATTTTATGTTTTGCTCTAATATGGTTAAGATATCTACAGTCATTTGAAGAATATATGCTGATTACAAGAAAGCCAAAAACCTTCAGAATGAATGCTTAATCAATGGTTAACTGTAACATGTATAAGCTTCATAGAACAGAATCTACCAAAGCAGCATATATTTGTGCATCTATAGGTGGGCCATTGGCATGTGTATGTATGTGTGTATATACAGCATATATGTGAATAGTATGTAGTCAAAGTTTTTTTTTAAAGAGACAGTACTTAGTGTTATATGTGTCATTTTATCTGTCCTACTGATGACATAAGGCTGTATTTCAGACCACAGTTTTTTAGGGTTATAGGAACCCTTTAACAAGCAAAGTGTCGGTTAGACAATAGAGATGACCTTTGTTCGGGCTACAAATATGGCTGGTCCAGGATAGAAGTCTTTTGGTTACACTGCCGCAAAGCGGAGCATCATTGTGACTTAAAGGTCAGATTTCTGCTCTGTGTCCAGAAGGCAGACTTATTTGGGGTCTGTTTTTTCTTCAGTTTTCCCAATCTCCTAGTTATTGTGTATTTAGAATACAGGGCTGGCTGTTCTTCCATACCAAATAAGTAACTGATTTATATAGCAGATGATGTAAGCATCCAATGAGTGCTGATTCTTTTCTCTCTTGTAAGTCAATGCCCTCTTGAGCCACCAGCAGTATTGGAACCTGCCTCCTCATGGTGACATCCTTGTGTGTTTCAACCTGTTCTATTGCCTCATGCTATAATGTCGGACTATCTTGAAGAGAATCATAGTCTTCTGTTACCTGAGACATTTGCAGGTTTGCAGGATAGTGCAATCTCCTACATCTGCCAACCTTATTGATTTCATTTTCATGGTTAAATTGAGGAGATTTTAAGTCACCTATACTGCAGGTTTGTCTAGCTTCCAACAGGATGTTTGCATAGGCTGAGGGTTATTTTTTTTTGTTTACGTAGGCTAAAGGCAGTGTAAGGAAAATGAGTGATTCACAGAGCAGAAGATAGAGAGAATAGAACACCTTAAAGATGTCTAGAGCTTTTGGCAATTCAAGGAATGTGACACTGTTTAATGCTTGATTTTCACCATATATAGTATGTTAAGTGTAGTTTTCACCATATATAGTATGCTAGCTGCTAAAATGTATAAATCTTCTTATATCCTGTGTGGGGGAAAACATATATAAAGCTTCATTTGGGGGGAGGCTCTTTGACTTCTGCCTGGACTTCAGAGTGCCTGGTTATGTTGGAATTGCTGCTGAGCCATTTTATGGAGGGGTCCCTCAGCTAAGTATCAATAAATCTCTTATGTTTGTTTTACTTGTGTGTGTCAGTTTAATCACTCTACAGACTGAACAAGAGCCCATCTCAATACATTTGGTGCCAGAAGTGGGGTCTGTAATTTGATTACTGACGGTGTCTGTGTGTCTACTCTACCTCTTTTCCTTGTCTAGGTCTGGGGATAGTAGGTATTCTTTGTGTATTGTGTATTTGTAATTACTGTTTGAATAGGAGACATTCTTAAAAAAATGTCGTGGATAAAAAGGCTGAAAGGGGTGGGGAAAAGCACTAGTGAGAGAACGGGGATATTGCCCAGTTGGGTGTCTGTCACAGGACAGTGGATATCAGTAGCCCGGGAATGTGCTAAGTACTCCCCCGCCATTGAGGTGGCTAACCCAAAGTATGTAGTAACTGTTAAGGTTATGCAGTCAGAATGCAGAGCAAGAAAAGGAACATTTAGCTGCACAGTTTGAACAGTATATTATAAAGACTGTTAATAGGAAAAGAAGGAGAAAGAAGCAGAAGCTCGTTAGAAATCACGTAGAAGTGCGGACTTTGATAACCTCTCAGGATTGGGAGGGGGTGAATGAATGGTCAGGGTCTGAAGAGGGGATGGATGATGACATTTGTGAGGTCAGACCCATTGTAACTCATAGACAAAAGAGAGAGGTGAGGGAGAAAAGTGGACAGCAGGCAGAACACACATATTCCACATCGGGAGGGGATGTGTCAGCTGAGCAACAGTTGGAAAACTCGGTCATGGTCAGCTAGTGAATTAACTGAAATTGGGCAAAAGTTTACACAAACGGTTGGAGAGGGATTACTGGAATGGGTTTTACGTGTCTGGGATTTAGGAGGTGATGGTATTATGCTGTCGGACAGAGAAGCAGTAGCTTTAGGAAGTGTAGCCAAGGATCCCCGTGTTCGTTTATACATGAAACGTGGGCGTAACACAACTGGGACATTTTCCTTATTGCATTTAATTAGGGATTCTATTGCACAGACTATAGACAGTCCCTATGAATTAATAGACCAGACCCCCTGGGAAGTTACAACAGAGGGGATGCAGAGACTGAGAGCAATGGGATGTATGTCTGGTATCACTCCCGATCCTTTACCTGACAGAGGGGTGAGACATGTAGTGGTTGACTGGGGGGTCCTGACATGGCTGCTTTTACACCATTGATCAAAAGGAAATTGTTTATCACAGCCCCAGAACAGTTAAAGCCCCTCTTTTCACTATGTTGAGTGCTTTAGAAGCAAAAGAAGGAAGTACAATTTATGATGCGGCTGTGCTCTTGGGTCAAATGGGAGAAATGAATGTTGACAGAAGTGAAAGGAAACAGCAACGGAGTTTAGCTAAGGGGAGCCAGGAGGGGCATACACGTGTTAAAATTACTCGCAGACAAATGTTTCTAGATTTGCTAAACACTGGTGTTCCAATAGAAACTATTGATGGAAAGGAGACTAAAATTCTGCTCGCTATTTGGAGGGAATTAACAGCAAAGGGGACGTTGAGGCCAGCCAAACCTAAAAAGGTTGCCCTCAGTGATGTTGAGGAATTAACTCTGTCAGCTCCTCCTATGATTTATTTAGATGAGGAGATGAGCCTAACCCCATTAACTCTTCCGTAAGAATCTGTTAAATGACATGAAACACACAGAAGGGAAGGGGTGGCAGTTGCCACAGCCAGTAGACTGAAGGGGTGGCAGATTCCCAGGGCCTGCCATAACAAAAATCAATGCTATGAAACCTGGGGATCCATGCCCTTACATACCAGTCACTTTATATTGGTAGGGACACAACTCATTCCAAGGTACAGCTCAGCCAGACCAACAAAATGCAGTTGCAACGACTGAAGGGTTGGGAGGCAAAGCTGCTGTTGCTGTACCTGATGGAATGCAATTAGGTAAAAGTCTTATTTTTGAAGCACAAATCTTCATTTCCTTAGTACCAGATAATATTGTGGGAATGGATATTTTTAAGGTACAAAATGTGGTTATATGGTTGGGAACATGTATTGTTGGAGTCAAGAGTTTCACTATAAATGCTGTAATGCCCATTGTGTATGACAACATTGAATGGACTCCAATTCACATATCACCTCCACCAAACCATGTGAACCGGAAACAATGCCATCTTCCAGGTGGTCAAAAGGAGATAATAATGGCAACTGAGATGATGGTGGAGGTGGGCATTTTCAGACTGGTAGTCAGTCTATTCAGTGCCCTAATGTGGCCAGTAAAAGAGACAGATAGCTATTGGCTTTTAACCATTGATTACAGAGAAGTGGATAAAGTAGAGTCTCCTTTGGCTGTATCAGTGAAAGAAATGGTAACAGCCGTGGAACAAGTGACTGATGCATTTACCAGTTTGGTTACAAATCAAGGATTGGCTCAAAGTATGACTTTCATGACCATTATATGGATTGGTCCAATCAAAGTTAATCCACAACTGGTTTTGGACTGTACACAGCACATCACTGGACTGTTTTGTTATTGGATACGTTATGTGCTACTGACTGTTTGTTCAGTTTACTTTGTTACAAGGAAAAAGACTGTTTTTCAGTTGAGGGAAAAGGACACAAGTGCCCTGCAAACTGCTATGGAAGAAAAACAATTCCTTGTACTGTACACTGCCCTGCAACCTGATGAAGGAACTATTATGGATGTACCTGTCACAGTCGGGACTGATTTAGCAATATCTGGATGGGTAAATGGTAACGAAATGAACTTGTGTGCAGCTTTTTCACAGAAACTCACTTTCCAGAAGTGGAAATTGTATGTACAAGTAAGGGGGGGAGTGTCAAGTAAATCTTCATCTCAAGTGTCACAGCAGATGTCTGGATTAGTTGGATGTGATAACTTTGGGCAACCCGTACTGACACTTTCTCCATCTACGATAAAGGAAGCAGTGACATCGGAGGACTTCATTTTATTGTTTACAGATAGATCTGCCACTATTATTGCTGCCAGACAAGGACACGTCTGGACAACAGCTGCTTTCCAACCTACAGCCCATCCAACTGGAGTGGGTGGATCTAGCCAATATGCTGAATTAATGGCAGTAGTTTCTGTACTGGAGGAAACACAAGGTTTGTTGAATATATATATACAGATGAATGGACAGTGTTCAGAGCTTTGACTGTGATACATATTTTAGGCCAATGGGCATATGAGCACTCTGGACATCGAGTGGTTCAAGGAGCTATGGACTATGCAAAGCATAAAGGAATACCTTTAACCACTGTATTTGCTAAAGACATTGTGCAACAATGCCCTGTATGTCAGAAAGTGAAGAAAAGATATTCATTACATAAACTTTCTAGAGCATATGGAACACTACAGACAATGGGACTAATTTTACTAGGTTGGGCATCTCAACAAGGAGTATATTGGGTGTTTCTTATTTCATATTATCCGCAAGCCACAGGATTAACTGAATACATTAATGGTTTGTTAAAACAGCAGGTAAAACTTTTGGCTCCAACTCATAAACTCAGGGGGGTGGAACAAGGTACTGTTATGGGTGGATAATGGGATCATGGAATATACTGCTGAGAGTAAATATGTGTTTCAAGCTAATAATGATAGTGTGAAATGGGAAACTGAACTTGTTCGGGAGAACTGTTTGGGAGAATTGTCTATTATATGTGCAGGGGGTTATGTAACATCTTTTTGGATGTGTGTGAAGAAGATACTAATACTCTTTTATCTTCCAGCCTACTATGAATAGAGAGGTCAATATCCTAAAAACATGGCTGGCAACATGGTTATACCTTTTCTGATGATTTGTGTGCTCTGATGTGATATAACGTTTGGTTTATGGCAAGAGAACTTGATTCTACAAATGCTTATACAGACTGCAAAGCAGCAAAATGAATCTAATTGTTGGGGGGGCATCATTAACATGGACTGAACTAAGGGACTGTTCTTAATTTCTCTTCAGTGGTTAATGCTTCATGGATGGATTATTGGAAGGAAAATCATATGAAAGGACTTGCTTATTGGACTACAAACTATAAAAGATACAGATTTGGTGGATAAACAAAGTTTCCCATAGAATAAGACACAAATTATTTACTACTGATGATATGATATGGACTTGGTTTGCATCTTTTATTCTGAAACTGATTTAATGTATCAAGGCTAGTACCATATCTGACAAGTGTCAGCTATTGCCCATACGTGTCAATGCTTTTGAATTGATTTCCTATCATACTTCTCTGTGAATCAAGGGGTGGAATGTAAGGAAAATGAGTGATTCACAGAGCAGAAGATAGAGAGAATAGAACAACACCTTAAAGATGGCGTCTAGAGCTTTTGGCAATTCAAGGAATGTGACACTGGTTAATGCTTGATTTTCACCATATATAGTATGTTAAGTGTAGTTTTCACCATATATAGTATGCTAGCTGCTAAAATGTATAAATCTTCTTATATCCTGTGTGGGGGAAAACATATATAAAGCTTCATTTGGGGGGAGGCTCTTTGACTTCTGCCTGGACTACAGAGTGCCTGGTTATGTTGGAATTGCTGCTGAGCCATTTTATGGAGGGGTCCCTCAGCTAAGTATCAATAAATCTCTTATGTTTGTTTTACTTGTGTGTGTCAGTTTAATCACTCTACAGACTGAACAAGAGCCCATCTCAATACAGGCAGCCATACACTGGATGATTTAAAGGTTACAACTAATGGGTTCTTTGCCAGGTATTGCTGGGAGTCGAGCCGGGGACCTTTGGGTTTCTGGCTCGATACCCTAACCATTTGGCCAGGTGAGCAGCCTGTAGGGTTACTCACTGTGTGTAACCTGGCCTCTGCAGTCCCAGCCCAGCTGCCGCCTGATTGGCCTCTCCAGCTCAGCTGCTGCCTATCTTAATCAACCAATCTGGGCTGCCTCTTCCCTATTTAAGGGCAGCTCTCAGACCACTCCTTGCCAGAGCATTGCATGGTTTTCTAGTACTGCGGCATCGCCCCTAACTAGGTTTCTAGCTCTTGCCCCTTCTCCCTTGTTAGTCTGCCTTGTCTTGTCCTGCTTACCTTTCCTATCTTGTACCTTTCTAGCCTCGACCTTGTTCCAACCCTACCTTGTACTCCTCTCTTGCTATCCAGCTTCCAGCTCTCTAGCTATCCTGCTTCCAGTCCCTTCTTGCTATCCAGCTTCCAGCTCTCTAGCTATCCTGCTTCCAGTCCCTTCTTGCTATCCTGCTCCAGTCTCCCTCTCTTGCTATCCTGCTCCAGTCTCCCTCTCTTGCTATTCCTGCTCCAGTCTCCCTCGCTTGCTATCCTGCTCCAGTCTCCCTCGCTTGCTATCCTGCTCCAGTCTCCCTCGCTTGCTATCCTGCTCCAGTCTCCCTCGCTTGCTATCCTGCTCCAGTCTCCCTCGCTTGCTATCCTGCTCCAGTCTCCCTCGCTTGCTATCCTGCTCCAGTCTCCCTCGCTTGCTATCCTGCTCCAGTCTCCCTCGCTTGCTATCCTGCTCCAGTCTCCCTCCTTGCTATCCTCGTCTGCTAGTCTCCCTCGCTTCTCTCCTGCTCCAGTCTCCTCGCTTGCTATCCGGCTCCAGTCGTCCCTCGCTTGCTATCCGGCTCCAGTCTCCTCGCTTGCTATCCTGCTCCAGCTTCCTCGCTGCTATCCTGCTCCAGTCTCCCTCGCTTGCTATCCGGCCTCCAGTCTCCCTCGCTTGCTATCCGGCTCCAGTCTCCCTGCTCATCCTGCTTCCATTCCCTCCTGCTTCCCTGCTCCAGTCTCCCTCGCTTGCTATCCGGCTCCAGTCTCCTTGCTCCAGTCCTCGCTTGCTATCCGGCTCCAGTCTCCTTTCTCAGTCCTCGCTTGCTATCCGGCTCCAGTCTCCCTCTTGCTCCAGTCCTCGTGCTCCGCTCCGTCTCCGCTCCAGTTCCTCGCTTGCTATCCGGCTCCCAGTCTCCTCGCTTGCTATCGCTCCAGTCCTCCCCCTCGCTTGCTATCCGGCTCCAGTCTCCCTCGCTTGCTATCCGGCTCCAGTCTTCCCTCGCTTGCTATCCGGCTCCAGTCTCCGCTCCGTCTGCTGCTATCCGGCTCCAGTCTCTCCATCCGCTTGCTATCCGGCTCCAGTCCCTTGCTCCAGTCCTCGCTTGCTATCCGGCTCCAGTCTGCTCCTCTCGCTTGCTATCCGGCTCCAGTCTCCCTTGCCCCCCAGTCCTCCTTGCTATCCGGCTCCAGTCCTCTCCACTCGCTTGCTATCCGGCTCCAGTCTCCTCTCAGTCTCCTTGCTATCCGGCTCCAGTCTCCTTGCTCCAGTCCGCTTGCTATCCGGCTCCAGTCTCCTTGCTCCCTGCTTGCTATCCGGCTCCAGTCTCCCTTGCTCCAGCCTCCTTGCTATCCGGCTCCAGTCTCCTTGCTCCAGTCTCCTTGCTATCGGCTCCAGTTCCTTGCTCCAGTCCTCGCCTATCGGCTCCAGTCCTTGCTCCAGTCCTCGCTTGCTATCCGGCTCCAGTCTCCTTGCTCCATCTCCGTTGCTATCGGCTCCAGTCTCCCTCGTCCTTGCTATCCGGCTCCAGTCCCTCCTTGCTATCCTCTCATGCACTCGCTTCTTCCGGCTCCAGTCTCCTCGCTTGCTATCCGGCTCCAGTCTCCTTCTCAGCCTCTGCTATCCGGCTCCAGTCCTGCTCATCCTCGCTTGCTATCCGGCTCCAGTCTCCCTCGCTTGCTATCCGGCTCCAGTCTCCCTCGCTTGCTATCCGGCTCCAGTCTCCCTCGCTTGCTATCCGGCTCCAGTCTCCCTCGCTTGCTATCCGGCTCCAGTCTCCCTCGCTTGCTATCCGGCTCCAGTCTCGCCCTCCGCTTGCTATCCGGCTCCAGTCTCCCTCCTGCTTGCTATCCGGCTCCAGTCTCCCTCGCTTGCTATCCGGCTCCAGTTCTCCCTCGCTTGCTATCGGTCCGTCTCCTTCTCCTCTCGCTTGCTATCCGGCTCCAGTCCTCCTTGCTCCAGCCCTTGCTATCCGGCTCCAGTCTCCCTCGCTTGCTATCCGGCTCCAGTCTCCCTCGCTTGCTATCCGGCTCCAGTCTCCCTCGCTTGCTATCCGGCTCCAGTCTCCCTCGCTTCTATCGGCTCCAGTCTCTCGCTTGCTATCCGGCTCCAGTCTCCTCCTTGCATCGGCTCAGTCTCCCTCGCTTGCTATCCGGCTCCAGTCTCCTGTCCTTTGCTATCCGGCTCCAGTCTCCCTCGCTTGCTATCCGGCTCCAGTCTCCCTCGCTTGCTATCCGGCTCCAGTCCTCTCCTCGCTTGCTATCCGGCTCCAGTCTCCCTCGCTTGCTATCCGGCTCCAGTCTCCCTCGCTTGCTATCCGGCTCCAGTCTCCTCTCAGCTCCTTGCTATCCGGCTCCAGTCTTGCCTCGCTTCTGCTATCCGGCTCCAGTCTCCCCTCGCTTGCTATCCGGTCCAGTCTCCCTCGCTTGCTATCCGGCTCCAGTCTCCCTCGCTTGCTATCCGGCTCCAGTCTCCCTCGCTTGCTATCCGGCTCCAGCTCCGTCTCCGTCCAGTTCCTCGCTTGCTATCCGGCTCCAGTCCTCTTGCTCCGTCTCGCTTGCTATCCGGCTCCAGTCCTCCCTCGCCTTGCTATCCGGCTCCAGTCTCCCTCGCTTGCTATCCGGCTCCAGTCTCCACTCGCTTGCTATCCGGCTCCAGTCTCCGCTCCGTCTCTGCTGTATCCGGCTCCAGTCTCCTTGCTCCCGTCCTTCGCTATCGCCGTCCTCCGTCTCCCTCGTCTTGCTATCCGGCTCCAGTCTCCCTCGCTTGCTATCCGGCTCCAGTCTCCCTCTTGCTATCGCGGCTCCAGTCTCCCTCCTTGCTATCCGGCTCCCGTCTCCTCGCTTGCTATCCGGCTCCAGTCTCCTTGCTCCAGTCCTCTGCTTGCTATCCGGCTCCAGTCTCCCTTGCTCCAGTCCTCCTTGCTATCCGGCTCCAGTCCTCCCTTGCTCCAGTCCTCGCTTGCTATCCGGCTCCAGTCCTCCTTGCTCCAGTCCTCGCTTGCTATCCGGCTCCAGTCTCCCTTGCTCCAGTCCTCGCTTGCTATCCGGCTCCAGTCTCCCTTGCTCCAGTCCTCGCTTGCTATCCGGCTCCAGTCTCCCTTGCTCCAGTCCTCTCTTGCTATCCGGCTCCAGTCTCCCTCTGCACTCTATCCCCCAGTTTAATCTACGCCCGCACCGTCCTGTCCCATCCAAGCCGTTCCACTCCTGCCACGTCCAGTCCTTTCCTGTTGAGTCGTCGCCCTCTTCTTCCTGTCTTGTCCAGTCCTGATCGTCGTCCTATCCGTCCTGTTCCTGCTTCCCTTCAAGTTTCCCCTTGGCACATACAGCCCCTGCCTCAAGGACTCGCCCTTTCCCTTCAGACTCTACAGCGCCCCCTACCTAATCTTTGACAGAATGCTCTGGCCAAAAGAGTCTGCAAGGGCTGTTCCTGTGCCTTCTGACCGGATTCCCAAAAAGACTGAATATTCTATTTTGACCCGCAGATACTGTGATGGCTCCCCAAGTAAAATTCCTATCTTTCTAGAGGAAGTCCTGCTCCTTTCAGAGAAAAAACACTTTCTAAGTGCTCCTCCAGTCGAGCAAGTTTCGGAAATCATTTTCTTCCTGCTAGAAGGTGAAGCTCGTTACTGGGCCGAGAACTTACTGTGCAGTAAATCCCCTATAATCTACGATACTGCTCAGTTTCTGTTGGCATTCCTAGATAAATTTGCCTCAGTTCCAGGGCCGGCTATCCCTCCGCAGTCTGCTCCAGTTCCAGGGCCGGCTATCCCTCCGCAGTCTGCTCCAGTTCCAGGGCCGGCTATCCCTCCGCAGTCTGCTCCAGTTCCAGGGCCGGCTATCCCTCTGCAGTCTGCTTCGGTTCCCGGGCCTGCCACCCCTCAGCAACTGCTTCCCCTGCAGCCTCGGCTGCCCACAGCTCCAGAGGGGCCTACCCAGCAGCATCGGCTGCCCACAGCTCCAGAGGGGCCTACCCAGCAGCATCGGCTGCCCACAGCTCCAGAGGGGCCTACCCAGCAGCATCGGCTGCCCACAGCTCCAGAGGGGCCTACCCAGCAGCATCGGCTGGCCACAGCTCCAAAGGGGCCTACCCAGCAGCATCGGCTGGCCACAGCTCCAGAGGGGCCTACCCAGCAGCATCGGCTGGCCACAGCTCCAGAGGGGCCTACCCAGCAGCATCGGCTGGCCACAGCTCCAGAGGGGCCTACCCAGCAGCATCGGCTGGCCACAGCTCCAGAGGGGCCTACCCAGCAGCATCGGCTGGCCACAGCTCCAAAGGGGTCTACCCAGCAGCATCGGCTGGCCACAGCTCCAAAGGGGTCTACCCAGCAGCATCGGCTGCCTACAGTTCCAGTGGGGCCTTCCCTGCAACCGCCATTGCCTTCAGCTCCAGAGCCAGTTCCCAGCAGCCTCCGCTGCCCATGGCTTCAGCTAGGCTTCCCCGGCGACTGGCTCCCCACTGGCTGCCTCCTGCACTTGTGCTGGCACCCCAGCAGCTGCCTCCTGTACCCATGCCTTGTCCTGTGCCCCCAGAAGTGGGGCTTCTGCCTGATCCTGTGCCCCCAGAAGTGGGGCTTCTGCCTGATCCTGTGCTCCCAGAAGTGGGGCTTCTGCCTGTTCCTGTGCTCCCAGAAGTGGGGCTTCTGCCTGTTCCTGTGCTCCCAGAAGTGGGGCTTCTGCCTGATCCTGTGCTCCCAGAAGTGGGGCTTCTGCCTGATCCTGTGCCCCGAGATGGGGGGCTTCTGCCTTGTCCTGTGCCCTCAGAGGTGGGGCTTCTGCAGTGTCTTAACACAGTGACTGTACCAACCCTTAAAATAACATTCAAAACCCAGGCACTCATGTGGAGGGCACCCGCGAGGTGGAGTTGCCTATACTGTTGCCAAGTCCCAGGGCACCCGCATGGGTGGCTCTGCCAAACACCTGGGCACCCGCCAGGGTGGCTCTTCTAAGTCCCAGAGCACCCGCCAGGGTGGCTCTTCCGAGTCCCAGAGCACCCACCAGGGTGGCTCTACCAAGTATCAGAGCACCCGTGAGGGTGGCTCCTCCAGGTCCCAGAGCACCCGCCAGGGTGGCTCTACCTAGTATCAGAGCACCCGTGAGGGTGGTTCTACCAAGTATCAGAGCACCCGCCAGGGTGGCTCTTCCGAGTCCCAGAGCACCCGCCAGGGTGGCTCTTCCGAGTCCCAGAGCACCCGCCAGGGTGGCTCTTCCGAGTCCCAGAGCACCCGCCAGGGTGGCTCTTCCGAGTCCCAGGGCACCCGCCAGGGTGGCTCTTCCGAGTCCCAGGGCACCCGCCAGGGTGGCTCTTCCGAGTCCCAGGGCACCCGCCAGGGTGGCTCTGCGAGCATCAGGTCACCCGCCAGGGTGGCTCTGCCAAGTTCCAGGGTGGCTAATACAATAGCATTACCTTCTAGTTGGGCACCCATGTGGTTAGTTCTGCCCATAGCATTGCCAGTTCCCCAGGTGCACGAAGATGTTGGTCACTGTGGCGCCTGGGAGTCGCCTTGTGAGGGGGGGATACTGTCAGGTATTGCTGGGAGTCGAGCCGGGGACCTTTGGGTTTCTGGCTCGATACCCTAACCATTTGGCCAGGTGAGCAGCCTGTAGGGTTACTCACTGTGTGTAACCTGGCCTCTGCAGTCCCAGCCCAGCTGCCGCCTGATTGGCCTCTCCAGCTCAGCTGCTGCCTATCTTAATCAACCAATCTGGGCTGCCTCTTCCCTATTTAAGGGCAGCTCTCAGACCACTCCTTGCCAGAGCATTGCATGGTTTTCTAGTACTGCGGCATCGCCCCTAACTAGGTTTCTAGCTCTTGCCCCTTCTCCCTTGTTAGTCTGTCTTGTCTTGTCCTGCTTACCTTTCCTATCTTGTACCTTTCTAGCCTCGACCTTGTTCCAACCCTACCTTGTACTCCTCTCTTGCTATCCAGCTTCCAGCTCTCTAGCTATCCTGCTTCCAGTCCCTTCTTGCTATCCAGCTTCCAGCTCTCTAGCTATCCTGCTTCCAGTCCCTTCTTGCTATCCTGCTCCAGTCTCCCTCTCTTGCTATCCTGCTCCAGTCTCCCTCTCTTGCTATCCTGCTCCAGTCTCCCTCTCTTGCTATCCTGCTCCAGTCTCCCTCTCTTGCTATCCTGCTCCAGTCTCCCTCTCTTGCTATCCTGCTCCAGTCTCCCTCTCTTGCTATCCTGCTCCAGTCTCCCTCTCTTGCTATCCTGCTCCAGTCTCCCTCTCTTGCTATCCTGCTCCAGTCTCCCTCTCTTGCTATCCTGCTCCAGTCTCCCTCTCTTGCTATCCTGCTCCAGTCTCCCTCTCTTGCTATCCTGCTCCAGTCTCCCTCTCTTGCTCCAGTCCTCTCTTGCTATCTTGCTCCAGTCCTGTCTTGCTATCTTGCTCCAGTCCTGTCTTGCTATCCGCTCCTGTCTCCCTCTGCACTCTATCCCCCAGTTTGATCTACGCCCGCACCGTCCTGTCCCATCCAAGCCGTTCCACTCCTGCCACGTCCAGTCCTTTCCTGTTGAGTCGTCGCCCTCTTCTTCCTGTCTTGTCCAGTCCTGATCGTCGTCCTATCCGTCCTGTTCCAGTCTGACTCTTCGCCCTCATCTACCTGTTCCTGCTTCCCTTCAAGTTTCCCCTTGGCACATACAGCCCCTGCCTCAAGGACTCGCCCTTTCCCTTCAGACTCTACAGCGCCCCCTACCTAATCTTTGACAGCCATTTACATGGGTGATTTAAACACAGTATATTTTGGTGTATGTACATTTGCTTTTATTATTGTGTACTGCTTTACATTTCAAGCTTTTTTCCAAACTATTTTAGTTAACATAACATGTTTCGAAACATGTGTATAATATATATTTATATAGTTCTGCACACACTTTACATCAAACATAAGCATAAATTTGTTACCACTACTACTACTACTACTACTACTACTACTACTACTACTACTTCACTAAAATGTGAATTTGTGTCTCTGCAGCCAAACACTGGTGAACTTCATTATGCTTTGGTCAATTTGAATAGGGTGGGTACATATATGTCATACATATAACTTTATTAGAGATGTTTGTGCAAATGCTTGAAGTGGCCACTTATTATTACAAATGTCCAAGGAAGTAAAATAAAGACAAAAGAGATCCTCTAATGTCCTAGACATGAGCCCACCCTAAACTAAATGTGGCATGCCCTTCAAATGGTTAAAAAAATGTGAAAACAAACATTTTTTTTTTTAAAAAAACATTTTTATTCGAGCAATAGTCCGGTGTGATGTTACCATCTCAAAGAATTTACACTTGTTCTGTACAGTTCAAGAAGGTTTACAATGTAGAAGTACATAATAACAGTGCGATAAGGCATTGACAGATAGATCATATAGTACATATATAGTTGTCACTGGCAAATTCTATTTTGTACATTCCGAGTTGCCATCACGATAGATATATAACGAGATGTAGACGTAAATGCAGGTTATACATTCATATGAACGGTCTTTTCAATTTGTGTAAAACTTATTAACATATATAACACATTAACCTTTTGTTTTTATAACCAATATAGTAGTGATAATCAGTTCACTTTCTCTTTCTCTATTTTCAGGTCTCCTTTTGTCTACAATGCTGCGGTGCCGGAGGCCTAAGCTATACGTCGTACACTTTCAGTTACAAGTTAATAGGAGCGTCTCCCCTCACATTTCTTGTGGTATACCATTCTGTATATTGAAAGCATTCATGTAACTTCACCTTTACTGTTTGTGGGATAACCTCAATAAACGTCTCCCAAGTATCAAAAAATCTTTGAACTATTGTGTTTTTGTTGAGAGACGTTTCTACCCAGTCCATGTAAAAGACTCTGACTAGTTTTTCCAGAAAGAGTTTGATAGTAGGAGGGGTAGTAGATATCCAAACTTGCAGTATTGTTTTCTTTGCCACTGCCGTAATAATCAGTAGAAGCCTTTTCGCACCCCGCGTGATTTTGGTGTGGATATTCGGAGTTATGCCCCAAAGTGCCCAGGCTGCTGACAGTGGGATATAATTAACCAAATGTCTCGTTGCATAGTCTCGTACCTGGTTCCAGAACCTTCGTATAAATGGACAAGCCCATAGACAATGTATGAGGTTGGCCCTGGTCTGTCCAAATTTCGGGCAATCACTGCTCCCCCTCCTACTCATTTTGAAAAGTATTTCTGGAGTCAGATAAGTTCTGTGCAACAGGTTAAGAAACATTTCCCTGTAGATACTTGAGGGTAAGGTATACCATAATTGTTTGTACATTCTAAATACGTCCTCCATTGTCAATTCTGGTATATCTATCGTCCATTGTTTGGGTCCTGCAGGTAGGCTGTCATAGTCAATATTGTCCTGTAAGAATTTATAGTTTTGTGAGATAGCTCCTCTAGTAGAGTTGGTTCTTAAGAGAAGTTTGTCTAAAGAATTATCCCAATCTTTGTCTGTTAAGAGTCTAATGGTCCTACTGGTATACATCTGAGCTTGTAGGAAGGCAAATATGTTGTGCCGAGCAAAGGGAAATTTGGTTTGAAATTGTATAAGCGTTGAAGGTCTACGGGTGCTAACTTCAGTCAGTTGGCGGATCGTCATCACCCCCTCTAGCCTCCAATTTGATATACTGCTAAATAGTGATGGGATAAATTCGCCCATCACTACTGCTAAAACAAACATTTTTAATAGTTACAACTTTTAAATACAATCCCGCTTTAAAATATGAAAAAATTTCTTTTTTATCATTTTTATGACTTTTCAGCATACAGGATATGATGTCACTGACATAAGATTGAGGAGGATCTAGCTTTATCTTATCAGTTCGCCAGGTCTAAGCTGGCAAAGGAAACCAGGGGTAACGTAATGGAGAATTGGCACTTTAGTGAATTTACGGAATAATCAAAAATTTGACTGGCAAAAAGGGTGCAAAACTGCGCTAGTTATTTACTCTTTTGCTAGCAAATTATCCTCTACACCTGTTAGTAAATTGGCGATGTCCCTGCGGATGGTATTTCTGGTGAGTTTTCGCTAGAGATGGCCACTTTGCCCTTTAGTAAATCTGCCCCTATGTATATAAATTAGTTCATTAACTTGGTAAACAGTGGCTCATATATTACCACTAGTCTTAAAATAAAATATTGTGCAACTATCAACCTATTTATTTTGCTGAAATTTATAGACTTTCTTCACATGCATAAATCTAAACCCCTTCATTACCTATGCATAACTTTGTATTGTATAACACTGTCCATAGCTTCACTGCAATGGTTGCAGAACGATAGACTGAAATATTTGCTTCGGGGAAAGTGCCCCTGTGCCCTTTGTACTTCCAATAAGTCATTGATATTAAGGCAGACCAAGTGCTTTGTAAAAAGGGTGATGTCACCATGTAACAGACTGAGATACCTAGAAACTAAAAGGGAGCCTTGATGTGATAAATTTATTGGACATGATGAACTCCTACACAGGGCACTTTTGGAAAACATTTCACATCCCTCATAAAAAGCATTGAGTGGGTTCATTCGCTGCTGGGTCTCTGTGTTCCCAGGTATTTAGGGTAGGGTTTGGGTACGGTAAGGCATAGCTCCACCAGTTAATCATGGCACAGGCCCTGTACTTGGAGCCAATCATGTCAAGGCATATAACATAGTTACATAGTTACATAGTTAAATTGGGTTGATAAAAGACAAAGTCCATCAAGTTCAACCCCTCCAAATGAAAACCCAGCATCCATATACACACCCCTCCCTACTTTCACATAAATTCTATATACCCATACCTATACTAACTATAGAGCTTAGTATCACAATAGGCTTTGATATTATGTCTGTCCAAAAAATCATCCAAGCCATTCTTAAAGGCATTAACTGAATCAGCCATCACAACATCACCCGGCAGTGCATTCCACAACCTCACTGTCCTGACTGTGAAGATCCCCCTATGTTGCTTCAAATGAAAGTTCCTTTCTTCTAGTCCAAAGGGATGGCCTCTGGTACGGTGATCCACTTTATGGGTAAAAGGCCCCCTGCTATTTGTCTATAATGTCTTCTAATGTACTAGTAAAGTGTAATCATGTCCCCTCGCAAACAACCCCAACCTTGACAGTCTACCCTCATAATTTTAAAGTCTTCCATCCCTCTAATCAATTTAGTTGCATGTCTCTGCACTCTCTCCAGCTCATTTATATCCCTCTTAAGGACTGGAGTCCAAAACTGCATACTCCAGATGAGGCCTCACCAGGGACCTATAAACTGTAACGGGAAGTTTTGTGAGAGTTAAAGAAAGGGCTAAGTCCATTCATTGTTTGATACAACCTATCATGTATTTGTGCCATTGGTTTGTGTCACACAAGCCAGGGGGTGGTCCTTAGTACAATTTTTTATTTAGGATTATCCGAGCATCCGAACTATGGCACATAGTCTGGAACAAGGTTTGCAACGGAGTACCTTTTTATTCTGACTTTTAACAGCATGTGGGCTTAATAAATCACGTAAGATCACATCAATGTAAGATTTTTTTTCCCTCCAAAAAATTGTTTTCCCCTTTAAAACTCAGACCAGAAAATATAGGACATAAATAAATAACCCCCTTAAAAGCATTCTGTCATGATTTTTGTGGTGTCGTTTTTCTATTTCTAAATGACATTGTTTACACTGCAAATAATTCACCATATATTTCATTCCTAAACCAACAAGTGTATCTTTTTTAGTTATTTTTAGTTACTTTTTTTTAGTAATATTTGTGTGTAGGCAGCCATCTCAGGTCATTTTGCCTGGCCATGTGCTTTCAGAAAGAGACAGCACTTCATGATGGAACTGCTTTCAGACAGGCTATTGTTTCTTAAACTTAATATAACTGAAGGCGTCGCAGTGGCACATGGAGTTTTACTACTGAGTGCTTTTCTCATATGTACCAAGGAGCTGTTACCTTGTGTCAGGGAGCTGTTATATGTTACATTCCCACTGTTCTATTGTTAGGCTGCTGGAGGGTAAAGGGAGGGGGTGTTACCACTCCAACATGGAGTGCAGCAGTAAAGGGTGGCTGAATTTTATCAGAGAACAAGTTACATGACTGGTGGTACCTGGGAAACAGACAATACGTATAGCCCCATGTCAGATTTCAAAATTAAATATAAAATAATTTGTTTGCTCTTTTGAAAAACTGATTTCAGTGCAAATTTCTACAGATTTCTGCTGGACCAGCACTATTAACTGAAAAAATACATTTCCTGTGACAGAATCCCTTTAATCTGCATTCCGTACAAGACTCTCTAAGTGCCACAGAATGTAGAATGTACTTCTGCAGAACTTCTGGGGAGTAGGGAAGCACATTTTAAAATTGTTCTTTTGATCCCCCATTGTTCACCAGCCCACATGTAATGAACAAAGGTGGAAAATGAGTGGAACCTGGGAGGCAACCATCCCAGCAGCCACAGACAAAAGAAAACATATTTTGTTGTTAGGATTCAGTTTAACCTTGTAACCATGCAGTGGTTTAAATGTGAGTTTTTTCACACTCCAAAGTCATTCAAGGAGGCTCATTGGCTTTTGAAACAACTGACTTTATTGTGTGCATGTAGGATCCTTAGATTGTAAGCCTCATTGGTGAACCGAATCTTGAATAATCTTTTTAAAGTTCTGTGTAACCTGTTGGAGTCACTTAAATAAAGGTTAATAACCTCATTCTAAAATTGTTTCTATTTATTGCATTGTTTGTACTTATACTTGAATCTTTGTATAGTGCAGTTACAATATAAATATCCAATACCGATATATATAATATATATATAAAAACCGCAGGTATATGCATAAATCTTAACTGAATAGTACTGCACAATATTAGTTTATGCTGAATTAATGACCATTTAAAGGCATTATTTTTTCACAGAAGTTGTTTTTATTATTTTATCTCTGAATTGCTGCAGGTGCAAATGCTTCTACACTATAACTAACTAACTTATCTCCAAACTTTTCTCCTATGTGTGGGACATTGTTCTTCTGGACCAACTTCAAGTTAATTTCTGCGCCAGCTGTTTACATTTATAAGTTTATATTCATGCAAGATGCAATGCAATTAGAAACAAGGAAATTAAAATGAATGACCTTGTTCGTTATTTGGAACAAAGAGACCTGGTAAAATTAATGAAGTGGAGCTTGACCTTGTCTGACCTTCTAAAATGCAAAAACCTTTTAGTGGCTTTATGTTGGACTCACTTCCACGCCAGGCTTTGTTCTGAAGTTCTTTAAGCTCTGCACAAACACTACTCCCAAAAATTAATGCTTTAATGATTGTTTAATTTATTTGAAAGAAAATCCGTAGTCGCATAGGGCCTAGCATAATTAGTTCTTTATTTTTATGGGAACAAAATACTTACATGTTTACTTGTGTATAACACAAAGGTTTGCTTGTATTACAATTGAGCACAGCATCAATTTCATCTTTATAATGAACGAATCATTGGGCACACATTCATTTAATTTATTTTGTTTTATTTGGACTGTTTGTATTTATTCATTCCTTGTTTGATGTTTTTTTCAGAAGGTTAGAATAAAAAGCAAACCAGGGAAGGGGGATATTTTACAGATTTATTTATTTTAATTAATTTCCTGGACCTAGTTTGTCTATTTTATAGTCTATTGTTTCACACTATTTGTTTTTATTTCCAGACCTCCTAAACTAGAACAAAATGAGTGCTAAAGGAATAGATGCTGTGATGCCATAAACCAAGTTAATATTATAATGATGCATTGATAGATATGACATTTTATTTAAGGATTTGAAAGTGCCCATGTGTCTGCTTTGTTCATTCACCAACTCTAGTTACTGGCACATGGAACTAATATGTTTTGGTTTTTAAAAGTGAAATACAGTTTCACTTTTAGACTTCTAAAATTTCTAAAGTATTTAGTAAAGCCTTTTCAGCTTTAATAGTGGAGGAAAACATTTATCAACATTTATCAAAACCAGACTGGCCTTTTTAAATTGTTTTGTAGTTGTTTTCATTGCCAAGGCAGTGCAAGTAGTCAGCTGCTAGAAAACACAAATCTGTTTATATATATTTTATACATCTTTACATGATATGTATAATCAAGGGGAACCCTACATCATTTACCATCATTCAAATAGAATATTACAATTGGCAATTATACAGATGTCTTTATGACTGTCATTGAATGGTTCTTAATAAAACAGTGCAAGTGAAAAAGCACTGAACAATGCAGCAAAAATATATATATCTTGAAGACTTCTAAAAATTCAAATGAAATTAAGTGATTGTGTTAAAAAAGGCTTTAGTTCCTCACATTTTTATGCAATTTTTTTGTTCAACCCACTGAATTAAAGTTGAAAGGCTACAGTTCAACTGCATCTGAGTTGTTTAATTTAAAATTCATTCTGGTAATGTACAGAACCAAAATTAGAAAAAAGTTTTCTCTGTCCAAAGATTTATGGGCCTAACTGTAATTCCATTAACTTTAATAGTGGCCTTAGACTCGCTGTATATTAGCTGGATCCATTTAACAAATGATGGGCCAAAGCCCATTCTAATCAATACTTCCCATAAATAGGGCCATTCAATAGAATCAAAACCTTTGGCCATATCAAGTGATACCACCAATCTGGATCCTACATTCTCATGTAGTAGTTGTAGATTAAGGAATAGCCTTCTGAGATTGAAATATGTAAATTTAGCAGGCATGAATCCAGATTGGATTTCCATGGCTCGTTTTGTGTGAAATAATAAAAGCTTCTTTATTTACAATAAATAAAGAAGCTTTTATTATTTCACGAAAAACGAGCCATGGAAATCCATTTTTGAAATTTGTGAGGACGCTCTGTTGCCAGGGAACTGGATCTTGGACACGTGATGGTCGGGAGCCAATTGGGGAGCTTCACCCTGGTGAGAGAAGTGTTATGAATCCAGATAGGTCTGGTTCCACTAATGCAGAGACTACTTTGATCAATCGTTTTGCTAGAACTTTGACTAGGATTTTGATCTCCATGTTCAGTATAGAGATCGGCCGATATGAAGAGCATACTGTTGCATGTTTCCCTGGTTTGGGGATAAGTACTATTGTAGCTTCTGCAAATGATTTGGGTAGGGAGAAGTCTTTGAATGCATGAGACAGTGTGTCATGTAACCTGGGAACTATTTACTTGATACGGATCCTATACCATTCTATGATAAAACCATCCGTTCCTGGAGCTTTTCCTGACGGAAAGGATAGAATGGCTTCTGCTATTTCAAATTGAGAGATGGGAGAGTCTATACATTTAGATTGGTGGTGAGAAAGTTTTGGTAGAGGTATTGAATTTAAATATTCATGCAGTTCTGCGTTGGTGTAATGAGCTGTGGATGTATATAGTGATTTGTAGAATTTGTTGGAGAGGTTAATTTTTCTCCAGTAGATGACATAATTTTGGGGATGGCTGTGGTGCTCTCAGGAGGCATTCCATTTTTTACTCCAAACATTGTGCTCATAGCACAGAGCATCTGTTTTTTTGTTAATTCTAATCTGTAGAGATTAAGGCTTCTCAGTGCAGCTGCAAATTCGGCATGGTAGTTTGGAGTGGGGTCTGTTGCATAGCTAGACTCAGCGTAACGCATAGCCTCCTCAAAGTTCTGCAGTGTATCTTTAGTATTGGCTCTAACCTTAGCTATGGTCGCTATCAAGTTACCTCTCATGACTGCTTTGAAGGCTTCCCAGACTATTAAGGAGGATGCAGAGTGTTGATTATCCTGCCAATTATGCTTGATGGCTTCTGCCGAACTGTTTTTCAAACAGAAAGGGCTTAATCTTCTCTGTCTAGTTGTAGGGTTTGGAAGTAGATCAAGGGAGAGAAACAAAGTAGCATGATTAGAAATTGCTCTGGTTAGATACTTAATCTCTCACACTTTTGGTAGGAGATCTGAGGAGAGTAGCGCTAGGTCTATTTTGGCTAGAGAATGACATGTTGCTCAATAGCAGGAGAAATCCTGCTTTGCAGGGAATTTCAAGCGCCATAAGTCAACTAAGTTATATGCCATTGCCCATTCTGAAAGCTTTGATGTAGAGCCTGTTGTTGGGGTCAACCTGTCTAAGGAAGGGTTAAAACAGGTATTAAAGTCTCCCATAATGCATATTGGGCAGGAGGCATTTGTATGATGCCTTGGTAGATTTCTTGAAGTGTGGTATCAGTGCCTTTGGCATAAGAAGAATATGTTGAGTGGTACATGTGTTTGGCCCATGGCCTACGCAAAGCAAGGACCCTTTTTCCTGTCAAATGGGTTTCCTGAAGTAACAGAATGTTGGGGTTGTACGACTTGAGGTAGTTAAAAACCAATTCACACTTAACTTTGTCGTTCAAACTTCTCAAATTCCAGGACGCTATGTTTACTACATACATATTGTTAGGTAAAAGGGGTAGCATATAATCACACTTCCAGACGAGGATCCATGGTGCCCAGACCTCAGCTGGTTCCCTGAATTAGAGTTGAATCGATCTCACCAGCCAAAAGGGGATAGAAAAAAAAAGCATAGAGGAAAGAAAACAGCAGAAAACATAAAATCAACCCATAACAGTAACCCCTACCCTGCCCAACCCTGAAAGTTTGGTGAAAGCTTAGTATCCCAAACAATATATTAACTGGGGAATGCGGTTGCCCGTAGCTTAGCCGCATCAGAGCCCTAGTGGTCAAGGGGGGTGTGCTGTGGGCATTGAACTAGAAAATCCCGATTATGATTGTTCCTCAGATGTCTTAACCCTTTGATGGGTTGTATCCAGTAACTTCAATCTGAAAAGGGGATAATTTAGAGTTTCAAACTTGGATTTGGGGTTAGCAACAATGGGTAAAACAATTGAACCAAGTACAGTTGTCAGCAGTAATTGACAATTAGTTCCGTCGTTGTTGGTCCTCTGGTACCCGACCATTATGCCTAGGTTATCATTTATTGACGGGCTTTCACTAAGCGGTTTTGCTTATATACAGTAGTTTAAGGTGCTATTATTGCTATTAGCTGAGGGGTCGTCTTCATGGGCTGATACAAGATGGTAGTATATAATCAGACATGGCGGGTGTTGGTATGCCGCCTTTGTGGTTATCTGTTGGTGGAGGTATCGCTATATTGCAGGGTTCAGTGGTATCTCTATAAATCATAGGCCTCACTCGCTGTCCAGGGTGGATTTAACTAAGTCCTACGCACCTATATAACGGTATTGGGTGTCACAGTCAGGATCCCCTCACTGATGGTAGTGGCTGATGTCTACCAACACTGTCCCCATGATATGTATTTATATACCCTTCAAGCGGATACATTTGGTGATGTGTGATCTCACCCAAACGATGTCTATATAGCACCCATGTAAACCTGTACAATATAAAAGTCATAAATGTTGCAGCGCACTGCGTAAAAGTACCTTGAGGTCAGGTAATATATGCATTGATCGGAGACCTTGATCAAGTTGAGCTTGAAAGAGTTTGGTGTGCCAAAGTGTTTCAGGGCCTTGGGCTCCTTCCTGGTCTTGCCTCTATGTACTCAGCATCTTCCGGATTAGTGAAAAAAATTAGCTTTGTTGCCTTCTATGATTTTGAGGCGTGCAGGGTATAGCAAGAAAACAAGGTTCAGATCTCGTAGTTTCCTTTTTACCCCTAAGAGGTGCTGCGTACCTTCTATAAATGTGTAGAATAATCCAGGTACAATGACACCGCTGCCCCGTTGTGCTCCAGCTTCCCCATTGTTCATGCTGCAGTTAAATCGCCATCCCGATTTTGGAAAATGGAGCAATTGAATGAGAAATGGTCGCGGAGGGGCCCCTGGTGGTCTGGGTCAACCTGGATTTTAAGTATTTGAATAATTTATTTCGTAATTGGATACACCCACTTTCTATCACGTGATTGTTTTCACCTATAAATGTTTTAGTGCAACTAGTGTTTGTATGCTTGATAAAGGGGGTAACCCCGAAACGTTGCATGCTGCAATAAATCACATAGCAAGGCCGAGCCTGCTTGCATTATCCTGTGTGCCGGTGAAATTTTTTGTACTGCTGTTACTTGGAAGGTGGCCGTCTCCTTCCTTTGCTGTGCACCAGGGAGTCACTATCGAAGGACGAGGGTGTGCGGGTGTTTTTGGAATTCCCATTGGTGCTAAACGGCCCTGCACTCAGCACCCCTTAAACGACCAAACTTTCGTGATGTCTTTTGCTGATATTGCAGCCACGACAGACCGTAAAGCTGATATATATTGCTTCACTGAAGTGGAAAGGAAGAAAATTCTACAGGCGTCTCAAAGCCTACCGCAGGTAACAGTACCCACCGATTCAGATCTCCTTCGAAATTTAGAACAGCTGAAAAGACGCGAGACAGTATGGGCATTGTATTCAGCCTCACTTACAGAATATGTAAGAGCACAGAGGATTCCTCGTGGTTTTAGAATATCGCTACAACCTGCCCTGTTTCGTGGAGATGCCGAGTTTCTCACAAAATGGCGCGGCATTCTGAATCGGTGCAGTCTGGATCTAATCACCTTAACGATCCAGCAATTGAACAACGGACAGAAGGAGCCGCACCAACAGATCCATACAGCGACAGAGGAGTACAAGGTCAAGATTGGCCCGACAAACAACGATACTATACAGGAGCTGGAAAGAAAAATCGAGAAATTACAACAGGAGCTGCTACAGGAGCTGCGACACGCGGGACTACGAGACTGGAGAGGTATATACGTGGAGGGACAGCAGACGGGCCTATCGGCACCGCTACCATTCCCCGGCTACTTCTTCAAAGAAATCGGTGGTGCAATTCACGGATTCGGAGCTCTCGTCGCCTGCCTCTTCTCAAGGTTCCGCAATCTCTTTTTTAGAACAGGGCCGAAAAGGAGGTCGAGAAGGACCAGGAGGGGCCAAAGAAAAAATACCGTACAAACAAACCAGAGCGGGGAGGACATACCGCAGGTAAATCCTGTTATTAATCTTTCCGCATACGAACTGCAACCTAATGAACTTTCTGTACTTGATAAAGGACTTAATTTTATTCCCACCTTCACTGCACCCACTTTTTCCTTTGCCATAGATTTATTCAAATTTGTTAGAACGTTGAAGCTAAAGGCATTTTTTGCAGGTAGGGAGTCTGAACAAAGAGATGAATTTATCGATAGATTTAAAGGTAAACTTGGTACTAGGAGTACATTCATTCCACCTGGTAACTTCTTTACTATTGATACCTTCGAGGCTATGGTAATGGTAGATGTCAGCAAACAACACCGTGTTAAAAGCAATAATCAATTTGGTCTGCGCCAAAATATTTCCAAAATGGAGCGAGATGCCTTAAAATCTTTACAAACCAATGCTGACATTTTTATTACTAAGGCCGACAAGGGTGGTGGAACTGTCATTCTGAACAAAACTGACTATGTCATGGAGGCGTCTCGGCAGTTAAATAATGTTTTACATTATTCTCGTTTGGAGGGGGATCCTTCCATTAAGTTTAAAAATGAATTAAACATTTTTCTGAATGGGGCTGTAATCGAAGGTGTGATATCAGAGGAAATCCTCCAATTGCTTATTGAAAAGTACCCTAAGGTTCCGTATGTGTATTTTTTACCTAAAGTACATAAAGGTCTGGATAGACCGCCAGGAAGGCCTATAGTTTCTAACGTAGGATCGATTTGGCAACCTCCTGCTATTTTTATAGATATGTACCTGCAAGATGTTTTGCCCACTTTAAAACCATGTCTTACAGACACCACTGAATTTTTGACCAGACTTGAGAAGATAAACATACCAGTTGGTAACTTTCTTCTATGCTCACTGGATGTTAAGGACCTTTTTACGTCTATTCCACATATCGACGGCATAGAATGTATCCATAAGTATTTATCTGATTCTGAACTACCAGGATATAAAGTTACCTTTATCTGTCAGCTACTGGAACTTGTTTTGACTAAAAATTATTTTTTATATAATGATGACTATTACCTACAATTACAAGGCTGTGCCATGGGTGCCAACATGGCACCTGCATTTGCAAATATTTTTATGGATGATTTCGAAAAAAGGCACATTTTTTCCAATGGTGATTACAATCAGTATATACATGGATACATGCGCTATGTGGATGACACATTTTTCATCTGGTCTGGGAGTATGGATATGTTGCATGGGTTTGTGGCCTACCTAAATAGCGTGCATCAAACGATTAAGTTCACATTTGAGGCTAACCCACTAGAGTTACACTTTTTAGATGTTAACGTTCAAGTGAAAGAGTCTTCCTTCATTACCACCTTATATACCAAACCGACAGATAGAAACAATTTACTTAGACCATCAAGTTTTCATCCACCAGGGTTATTTAAAGGCCTCCCACGAAGTCAGCTCATGAGGGTAAAACGAATTACGTCTACTCCGGAGCTGTTTTCGGCCGAATCAGCCAAAATGGTAGACAAATTTTGTGAGAGAGGATATGATAGATCCGTTTTGTTAACAACACAAGATGAGGTGGGGGCTATTCCCAGAGAGTCTGCATTAATTAGGAAGTCCAAAGGTGGTACTAATAATAAAAAAACACAGAGAATTCCATTCGTGACATCATTTGACACTAATTCTAGCTTTCATCGAAAAGTGATTCTTAAACATTGGAAAATTTTGGGTACTGATTTGAAGTATGGGCATCTGTACAGGGCCCCCCCTTGTTTTCTTACAGGAGAGGGAGAAACGTGGGTGAACTGATTAAGCGCAAGCCATTGCCTTTGAAGGGAAAACGTAATATACTGGGTACACAGAGTAATGGTACTTTTCCTTGTAGGAATTGCAGCCACTGCAATGCTATTACAACCGGTAACTATGTGACACACCCACACTCTGGCACCAGGCATGAGATTAAAGGATTTTTCACATGTGATACGAAAGATGTAATCTATTGCATTAAGTGCCCATGTGGGTTAGTCTATATTGGACAGACAAGCCGGGCCATTAAATTGAGGCTTAATGAACACAAATCAAATATTCGAAATTATCGCCCGTTACCTCCCTTACCACAATCCTCTTTGACTACGAAAAATTCAGGCAATAGGGCGGTTAGACAAAAAACTGAGACTTTACTGGCGAAACATTTTTCTTCAAATGGCCATCAGTTATCCCAGCTGAGATGGCAGATCTTAGAAAAGGTACATTTTAAACCAGGTATGGATAAAAAGAAACACCTCTTACAGAGGGAATGTTACTGGATCTGGTTTCTGCAGTCCCGGTATCCCAAAGGATTAAATGAAGAGTATAATATGTCATGTTTCTTATAATTATATTAATGGGTTTTTTTCCCCTTTTTTAGATAACCAGACTTGTCAAGAAAGTTCTCAGGGATAGATACCTTCTTCTGTATAGGGTAAGATAGCCCTTGTTCCTGTTACTAATCATTTTGCGCATAATGTTGCAATTTTAACTTTGTTATCTTATCTATGTATTTTGATACTTTTTTTCTATGTACACTTTGATACTTTGTATGCATTGTTCAAGGACATTTTTTCCCCTTTTTTCTGGACACTTTTTGGATTGGACTTTTTATTATGGATATTTTAACAATTTTTAATATCCACTACACTTTTAACATGCTAATTGTTCACTGTTATCGAACTTGTATATTTATATCAGCTGTTGCACTTTATTTGGATTTTAAGTATTTGAATAATTTATTTCGTAATTGGATACACCCACTTTCTATCACGTGATTGTTTTCACCTATAAATGTTTTAGTGCAACTAGTGTTTGTATGCTTGATAAAGGGGGTAACCCCGAAAGGTTGCATGCTGCAATAAATCACATAGCAAGGCCGAGCCTGCTTGCATTATCCTGTGTGCCGGTGAAATTTTTTGTACTGCTGGGTCAACCTGGAACACGGTGGGCCCTTTCCACCGTGAAGTGCACAGTGAAGGCCGTCTGTGGGAGAAGATGCCTGAGCCATAGTTCCTCAAAGTCAGCTGGTTTTTCATCTTCAGAGCCCTCCAGAAGGCCCACCTCCCGAACATTATTTCTGCTTTGTCGGTTCTCATAGTCGTCGAGTAGCGTGGCTTGCTGTTTAAGCTGCTGGTGTAAGTCCGCTACCTGTGCCGTGATCAGCGCGCATGTGTCTTCCAGTGCGCTGACACTATTATCTACAGCAGCCGTTCTTTCTCGTATAGCTTGAAGATAAATCTACTTTCACCTCCTCTATCTGAGTGGTCAGAGTGACTTGGCAGGTTGCAATTGCAGCTAGAACCAGTGCTATGTTCGAGTTGGGTGCCTGTTCCTCAGAGGGAGCGGGAGACGAAGGGTCTCATCCCCATCTTGGGTGGGCCGTCTCACATATTGATCCATTTTCTGTGACATATCTGTTGGCTTTTTTGGTCTTCTGTTGCCTCCCATATCTGTTAAGTAGGACCCAGTTACTGAGAAATAGTGGGTTTAAGTCTGATTCAGGATCAATGTGCCTACGGAGCTCATCGTGGTGCGACGAGTTAGTCCGGCATTTGGCCATGCCCCCATGTACTCTATTTCTACATAATTTTTTACATGGCGATGTCTGGTGCTATGTGGTAAATTATTCTGCCATTCTTACACCACATAATACATCTACCCCATGGTTTCTGATCATTTAGTGCTTTGCAAACCAATCTCAAGCAAGCTGCATTTTTTCTTTGAGTAACAATCATCATTTGCTAAGCACTTGCATGGAGACACATAGGGGGTTATTTATGAAAGTGAGATTTTTTTCTGGTCGGACTTTTAAAGGGGAAAAACATTTTTTCATAGGAAAAAAAACCTCGAATTTTTTGAGATTTATAAAAAACTGATGGTGTTAAAAGTCAGAATAAAAAAGTACTCCAACTCAGACCTTCCCGAGTTCATGTAGAAGTTAGTGGCAGATGTCCCATTGACAAGATATCCTGATTTGCGCTGGGGTTCAATCAATAGTCAGAAGATTTTGTGGTTTTCGGGTGTCAAAAACCACAAGTCGCAGTTTTCATGTACTGATAAAAAGGGGTTGAAAGTCCATTAAAATGAACCCCCAAAGATAGGCTGTGTGATAAAACAAATGGGGATATGTTTTGCATCTAGGGGGTAATTTACTAAAGTTTGATTTTTTTCTGGTCGGATTGTAAAGGGGAAAACATTTTTTCGGAGGAAAAAAAACTAATTTTTCGTGATTTATTAAACTCTGATGGTGTTAAAAGTCTGAATAAAAAAGTACACCAACTCAGACCTGCCGAGTTCATGTAGAAGTCAATGGCAAATGTCCTATTTAAAATCGGAAGATATCTTGATCTCCACTGGGTTACATACAATTCTGTGGTTTTCAGGGGAAAAAAGTCTGAGTTTTCGGGTGTCAAATCTGAAAAAAAATTATTGAGTCTTTTCCATATTTTTTCGTGAAAATGTATTAATAAATACGGTAAAAAAGTCAGCATAACTTTGGTCGGAGTGGTTTTCACAAAATAGTGAGACATTTTTGAAGTTTGATAAATAACCCTCTTAATATTAAATCTACCTTCTGCTGATAGCATGAGATCAGAATATTCAGGTTCCCTATGAACTGCAAAAATGTGCATTTTTTGTTATACTTTGTACCTTGCCCCTAGTATATAAATGAGATTAGCTAATTTATTATTTATGAGTGTAACACTTTCTTAAATGATGTGGATTATGTGGATATTGTATATGTGCAGTTTATTGTCGCTGTTAATACACTGCATTTTATTGTGACATGGAATAAATAAAGTCCAGAGGCTATTTAAGGACAAATAATATAGGAAGGAATATAAATAATCATACTGAACCTTTTCATATTAAATATACTTCAAATAATATTTTATTTCATACAGAAAATATTCTCTGTGCATCTTCATTGAAATGCTAAGATTAGACACACAACATAATTTCCATTATGTTAATGTTGCCTTAAAAGATATTGTACTGAGTGCTGTAACTATCAAATTATCAATTATAATGTCTACACAGTGTATAAAAGTGTTCCAAATCATAGGGCTGATTATTGCTTCTGTACATCCAATCTGCATATTCATTGTTTAGTACAAGGAAAACAAATTATCTTCTTTTGGCCTTAGTTCAAATTTAATTAAATGAGTGCAAAGCAATTATAATGAAGTACAATAGTTGTGTAATGAAAGGAAAATAATTCATTAACCTATTAATCTTTATTTATGTTCCTCTCAAATAACTATGTAATGTCTTTATCACTAATTCTCTTCTGTCTACTATACTAACTTAACCCCTTTACTGCTATACAAGGTAGCAGATAACTATAAAATTTTTTAAATGTTACATTATCACAAAATAATTATCTGCCTCCATTAATTTAAGGTACAGTCATATGAAAAGTTCTCAGCCTGCATAATAATTTACTCCACTTTCAACAAAAAAGATAACAGTGATATGTCTTTAATTTCCCAGAAACATCTGAGTACTGGGGTGTTTTCTGAAGAAAGATTTTTAGTGAAGCAGTATTTAGTTGTGTGACATTAAATCAAATTTGAAAAACTGGAAAAAAATGTGGGTACCCTTGTAATTTTGCTAATTTAAATGCATGTAACTGCTTAATGTTGATTACTGGCAGCACCAAATTGGTTGGATTAGCTTGTTAAGCCTTGAACTTCATAGGCAGGTGTGTCTACTCATGAGAAAAGGTATTTAAGGCAGCCAATTGCAAGTTGTGCTTCTGTTTGACTCTCCTCTGAAGAGTGACAGCATGGGATCCTCAAAGCAACGCTCAAAAGATCTGAAAACAAACATAACTCAGTATCATGGTGTAACCCTTTTGACACCCTTTTGTTGGTATTACACTCCACATGTGGCGCTTACTTGATGGCATGGGACAAACCTGAACCACTCCACAGTGGTATTGGGAGAAACTGGATACCTGGTACTTACTAGTGCAGTGCCTCCACCTAGTGGGATCTGGGAATACACACACAGTATTTGTTAAACTGAATAACTGTTTATCTAAAATTAAATGCCCAACTAGTACAAATAGCATTTCTAACCAGGTGGGAATAGGGCCTCACTAACTAACTTGCCTGCACTGACTAACTACCTAACTGAAGAAGGTAAAGTCCTTTAATGTCCTTCCACAAAACAGTCTCTGTATCTTCAAGCGTTTCTTTAGGGTACTGTCCCTTTAAACAGGATACTCACTCCAAATCCTCTTCAGATGCTTTACAGAGTTCTCTTCAGGCGAGTCCAGCACATTCAGACATACAGTGCGACTACCAGCCCCTTTGAATGCTCAGAATCTCCTTCTGGTTGCTCCTCCAGTCTGTATTCCTTTCACACACTCTGGGGCAAATTCACTAAGCGCCGAAGCGCCGAACGCTAGCGTTACTTCGCTAGAGTTTGTCATTTTCGTTACTGCGCAAATTCACTAACGAACGCTGGCGTAGATTCGCTTGTGTTACTTCGCACCCTTACGCCTGGCGAAGTTTCGCTACGGACGTAACTATGCAAATTCACTAACGCACGCAGTGTACTGAACGCTACCTTTTACGCTAGACTTCCTTCGCCACCTCAGACCAGGCGAAGCGCAATAGAGTAGATAGGGATTGCTTCAAAAAAAGTCAAAAATTTTTCTAAGTCCCAAAAAACGCTAGCGTGTTTTCTACATTATGGGTGATAGGCTGAAAAAGATCGAAACATTTTTTGGGGCTCCCCTCCTTCCCCCCTACATTTCCTGACTCATGGCAACTTACCTATACAGTGGGCACATGTGTAGGGCAAAATAACATTTTTATTTGATGTTTTGAAGGTTTTCTAGGCATTTGTAGTGCTGATACGTATTCCTCCATTGAAATTTGAATTTGGCGCCGTATGCAAATTAGCCTTCGCTAGCGTAACTTCGCTTCACTTAGCGAATCAACGCTAGCGCAACTTCGCAACCTTACGCTACCCCTGAGTTCAACTTCGGATTTTAGTGAATTTGCGAAGCGCTGGCGAAACTACGCCTGGCGAAGTGTGGCGAAGTGCGGCGTTACGCCTGGCGCAACTACGAATCTTAGTGAATTTGCCCCTCTGTCTCTCCAGGCACAGTATCTGGCTTCCATGTGCCAGCATGATCCACATGTCTGCTTTTGGTGAAGCCTCTTAGCTCTCTGGGTCCACTGGCAGCTCTATGGTCTCTCTCTCTCTCTTTCTCTCTCTCTCTTCTCTCTCTACACCATGTGGTTCTCTTTGCCAGTTTTTTTTCTTTTGCCAGTATCTGTGACTTCCTCTTCCTGCCAACAACTCACTAGCTGCTGCATCACTTCCTGCTGCAATGAGATCACTGAACAGCTGGTTGCTAGGTAACAACTTACAGCACACAGACACAGGCTCTGTGCTTGATCTCTTACAGGGATAAGTGCAATGGTTTTACACTAATTCCCTGTCAGAGGTTTAAACTGTCAACTGTAATCAGGAAATATAAGGCCACAGGCACAGTTGCTGTAAAACCCAGGTCTGGCAGGCCAAGAAAAATACAGGAGCGGCATATGCGGAGGATTGTGTGAATGGTTACAGACAACTCAAAGATCACCAAAGACCTGAAAGAACATCTTGCTGCAGATGGTGTATCTGTAGATCATTCTACAATTCAGTGCAATTTGCATACACTTACACTTACTGCACTCATGTCACAAACAAAGTTGCTTGTTGTGTGCAAAAGCTCATTTAGACAAGCCACAGTTATTTTGGAACAAAGTGCTCTGGACTGATGAGACAAAAATTTAGTTATTTGGTCATTACAAAAAGCATTTTTGTATGGCAGAAGAAGAACACCATATTCCAAGAAAAACACCTGCTATCTACTGTCAAATTTGGTGGGAGTTCCATCATGCTGTGGGGCTAGTTCAGGGACTTGGGTCATTGTTAAAGATGAGGGTCCGATGAATTTAACCCAATTTCAACAAATTCTTCAGTATAATGGTCATCAGTCACAAAGTTGAAGTTACACTGGGGTTGGATATTCCAACAAGACAATGACCCTAAACACACTTTGACATCTCCAAAGGCATTTATTCAGTGGGAGAAGTACAATATTCTGGATTGGCCGTCACAGTCCCGCTACTTGAATATCATCGCAAATCTATGGGATGATTTGAAACAGGCTGTCCATGCTCAGCAGCCATCAAGTTTAACTGAACTGAAGAGATTTCGTATGGGCAAATGGTGAAAAATACCACCATCCAGAATCCAGACACTTATCAAAGGTTATAGGCAGCGGTGATTCTGGCCTTTCTGCTGCCTGAGGCGAAAGCATGGCAATGCACCCCTGTGCCACGCCCTCAAGCCACGCCCCCGAGCCACGCCCCCACACACCATGCCTTTCTCATACAGGATAGGTAAATTACCCTCAAATGTGTTACCATGCTGTCCCTAAAGTTAATTAAGTATATGGATACTTTGTAGATAGATACTTCGTACTGTCATTTTTTAACCTAGAGACATTAAAAAACCTTTAAATAATTAATCTACTATTAGGCAGTTATCACACAAAAAATGTACAGGAAATGCAGTGCTTTTATTATTATTATTAACATGTATTTATATAGCGCCAACATATTGCGTAGCACTGTAAAGTAAATGTGATTATACAACTACTGTACATCACATGAATTACATATATAGAATATATGGAGTAACAAACATCACAATCAATACAGGTACAAAGAGGTGAGGAAGGCCCTATGCATAGGCATACAGTCTAAAGGGAAGGGAGTAATACACAAGGTGTGGGAGTGGGCAAGATCGAAGTAAGTGGGTGAGAAATGTGGTGTTGTATGTGGTGTTGCGTTTGGTAGTTAAGCAGAGTGAGGGTAGGCTTTTTGAAAGAAGTGCGTTTTCAGAGATTTTTTGAAAGCAGAAAGGTTGGGAGAAAGTCGGACAGACCGTGGGAGAGCATTCCAGAGGAGGGGTGCAGCCCTTCCAAAGTCTTGAATGCGAGCATGTGAGGAGGTAATGAGAGAAGAGTTGAGTAGCAGGTCAGTAGAGGAGCGTAGTAAGCGAGTGGGTGAGTATATAGAGATGAGTTCAGAGATGTAGGGTGGAGCATAGTTGTGAAGTGCTTTGAAAGTCAGTGTCATTAATTTGAATTTGATTCTGAAAGGTAACGGAAGATAGTGCAGGGATTGACAGAATGGCGAGGCAGAGGAGGAGCGGTTGCTGAGGTGTATGAGCCTCGCAGCAGTGTTAATTATGGACTGGAGAGGTGACAGTCTCTGGAGGGGGAGGCCAATTAAAAGAGAGTTACAGTAGTCTAGATGCGATATAATGAGAGAGTGAATAAGAATTTTGGCAGCGTCTTGGGTGATAAATGATCGTATTTTGGATATGTTCCTTAGGTGGAAGTGACATGATTTAATAAGTGACTGGATATGAGGAGTGAATGACAGGGCAGAATCTAGGATAACCCCAAGGCACCGGGCCTGGGGAGAGGGGGTGATAGTGGAATTGTTAACTATGATGGATACTTCGGGGATGCTACTGGTGTTAATTGGAGGAAAGAGAACCATTTCAGTTTTAGAGAGGTTTAATTTAAGGTAGCGTTGCGACATCCAGGTAGAGATAGAGGACAGGCAGGAGGAGACGCGAGTTAGGAGTTCTGGGTTGAGATCAGGAGATGAGAGATAGATCTAAGTATCATCAGCATAGAGGTGGTAGTGGAAACCATATGAATTTATTAATTTGCCAAGGGAGGAAGTATAGAGGGAGAATAGTAATGGTCCCAGGACAGAGCCTTGAGGAACTCCAACAGAAAGAGGTAGGGGAGAAGATGATACTCCATTGTAGGAGACACTGAAGGAACGATTGGTGATGTATGAAGAGAACCAGGACAGGGCTGTGTCACGAAGGCCAAGCGACTGGAGGGACTGGAGGAGGAGAGGGTGATCTACAGTGTCAAATGCGGCTGAGAGGTCAAGCAGTATTAGTAGTGAGAAATGATTGTTGGCTTTAGCGGTTAAAAGGTCATTAGTTAGTCGAGTCAGGGCAGTTTCCGTGGAGTGTTGTGGCTTAAAACCAGATTGTAGGGGATCCAGCAGGTTATTGTCAGAGAGGAATGAGTTAAGTCGGTTGTAGACTAGGCGCTCAAGTAGTTTAGAGATGAAAGGTAGCAGAGAGATAGGTCGGAGGTTGTCAAGATTGGAGGGATCAAGAGAGGGTTTTTTCAGAATGGGGGTGACAAGAGCATGTTTTAGTTGAGAAGGAAACAGTCCAGTTGAGAGCGAAAGATTAAATAGGTGAGTTAAGGCTTTGATTAGACAAGGATTGGTATTGCGGAGAAGTTTTGAGGGAATTGGATCAAGCGGTCAGGTGGTAAGGTGAGAAGAGGCCAGAAGCTTTGAGACTTCCTCATCAGTGACAGGGGTGAAGGAGCACAGGAGAGACTGGGCAGTGTGGAGGGAGGGTGGTGGAAGTCTAGGGGGGTTGAGTAGTGTAATGTCCCTTCTGATAGTGTCAATTTTGTTTTTGAAGTGCTCAGCAATATCTTGAGCAGAGACAGATGTGCATGGAGGGGGTGGAGAAGGGGAAAGGAGAGTGTTAAAGGTGGAGAAAAGTTGTGCTGGTTTTTTAGAAAGGGAGTTAATGAGTGAAGTAAAGTATGTTTGTTTGGCTTGGAAGAGGCTGGTGTTAAAGGAGCGCAGGGCAGATTTGTAGCTCCAAAAGTCTGATTCTGAACGGGATTTGTACCAGCGACGCTCAAGTGCGCACGTCTTTGGAGCGCTTTTGTATGAGCAGTATGCCAAGGTTGAAGTGGTTTGGGTTGAGAACGTTTAGTTTTTATAGGAGCAAGTTCATTTAGGGTGAGAGTACTATAGTAGACAGAGGTAGCCACATTAGAACATGAGATGGCTGAGATATTAGAGTGAAGAGAGTCAAAGGAAGAAGAGAGATGTGACACGTCTACAGCTTGCAAGTCACGGTAAGTACATGTTTGGGGAATAGCAGGGGGTGAGGAGGGAGTTAGTGAGAGTTGAAATGTGAGCATATTGTGATCAGAGAGGGGAAATGGGGAGTTAGTAAAATTGGAGGTTGAACAGAGTCTGGTAAATATGAGATCCAGAGCATTACCATTGGAGTGAGAGGGGGAGTCTGAGCACAAAGATAAGCCTAGGGAGGAGGTTAGTGAAAGAAGTTTAGAGACAGAAGAGTTGTTGATGTTGTTAACGGGTATATTAATGTCACCTAATATGATGGATGGGATGTTAGATGAAAGAAAGTAAGGAAGCCAAGCAGCAAAGTTGTCCAGAAATTGTGCAGTTGGTCCTGGTGGTCGATATATGACAGCAATGCAGAGTGAAACAGGAGAAAAGAGCCTAATGCAGTGAGCCTCAAATGAGGAGAATGATAAAGAGGGAACAGGTGGAAGAACTTTAAAAGTACAGCGGGGAGAGAGAAGCAAACCCACCCCACCTCCAGGTCTGTTACCAGGTCTGGGAGTATGAGTAAGGTGTAGGCCCCCATAGGACAGGGCAGCAGGTGAGGCAGTGTCAGTAGGAGAGAGCCAGGTTTCAGTAAGCGCAAGTAGGTTAAAGGAATTTGCAATGAAATGGTCGTGTATAGCGGTGAGTTTGTTGCAAACAGATCTGGCATTCCAGAGAGCACATGAAAGATTAACTGGGTTTTTGGGTATAGGAGTAAGTGTTCTGTACTGTTTGAAATTGCTCCGGATAGAAGGAGCTTGTGGTCGTGATATAACTGGGATGGGGTAAGGGCCAGGGTTTGGGGAAATGTCCCCAGCTGCCAGCAGTAGAAAGGAAAGATAGACTAAGTGAGAGTGGCATTTATAAGTCCTTGGTTTATATGAAAAGGAGGAGTTTTGTGGAATAGCTAAACAGAGTACTTTATAAACTTCATGTGTGGAGAGGGAAGGAGAGGAGAGTAGAGAGGCTGAGATTTGTATAGAACTGGGATTTGATGGAGGAGGTAGTGAAAAATGTTTTATGAAACATGAGAGTGAAAGGAGGAGAAATGCAGGATAAAGCATGTTTGGAGTAAGAAGTTACAAACTAGCAGGTACAAACAAATCTGTTTTCTTCTTATCCCAGATGGTTCACTGTTGATTGCAGGGGAATCCGGTTCCTTTTGCCTTGTCAATGTCTTGTCCAACTGCCTTGTTTAACTGTCATTTCTAAGCACTTGTGAAACTTTAGCACTCGTGCCATGCCCCAGACACGAGTGCCATCCCCAATACTGGGTCTGAATTTATATGTAGCTGATTGGGAAAACCAGAGCCTAATTAATCAATTAATCAATTAAATAGCTAGCAAAGGGCAAAGTTTTACAGACACCAGAACCAGGTTTGGGGCTATAAAAATATCTCTTGTTCACGGAGGAGGGGACACAGATGTGTGCTTTAGATATTTATCAAAGAACTAAAGTACAATAGGCCTGACAGACAAAAGTTATTGGGGTTAACAAATACAAGTAGGGATATAGCAGAATTACCAGAATAAACAGTTGCAGTATATGGATATGGCAGTGTATGGATATAGCAGAATTACCAGAATAAACAGTTGCAGTATATGGATATGGCAGTGTATGGATATAGCAGAATTACCAGAATAAACAGTTGCAGTATATGGATATGGCAGTGTATGGATATAGCAGAATTACCAGAATAAACAGTGTTTGAAGGGATACTATCATGGGAAAATGTATTCTCAAAATAAACATTTTTTTTAATTTAATTTTGAAATCTGACATGGGGCTAGACATATTGTCAGTTTCCCAGCTGCCCCCAGATATGTGACTTGTGCTCTGATAAACTTCAGTCACTCTTTTCCGCTGTACTACAAGTTGGAGTGATATCACCCTCCCCCAGCAGCCTAACAACAGAACAATGGGAAGGTGACCAGATAGCAGCTTCATTACACAAGATAACAGCTGCCTGGTAGATCTAAGAACAACACTCAATAGTAAAATCCAGGTCCCACTGAGACACATTCAGTTACATTAAGCAGGAGAAACAACAGCCTGCCAGAAAGCCGTTCCATCCTAAAGTGCTGGCTCTTTCTGAAAGCACATGACCAGGCAAAATGACCTGAGATGCACCTACACACCAATATTACAACTAAAAAATTACACTTGCTGGTTCAGGAATTAATTTTAATATTATAGAGTGAATTATTTGCAGTGTAAACAGTATAATTTAGAAATAAAAACGACACCATAAAAATCATGATACAATCCCTTTAAGTTACAGTACCTTGCACTGTTAAAAATCCCTCTGAAGAACAGATAAGTTAAGATGTGACAGGGTTGCTTCCATTAAAAGGAGAAGAGTAAAGCAGAATAAGTATTAAACTATAGATTATAACTGCATTATAACTTATTGGGGCCACAAAAAAATATTTAAGTAAATGCTAAACAAACTTATATTAAGGAGATGTAAAATTGAGGCATCACAGTGCATGTCAAGGGGTGGAGTAGCAGTCTATTACACCGGCCAAAAGGCCGCCCCTTGTACTGACCCACACTTTGCCGCCTGAGGTGAGACTCTCAGGCAAGCCTCATTATAGAAGCGCCCCTGTAGAGGAGGGTGGTATAGGTTTAGGAGGGCAGGAGGGTTGTTGGAGTGCTTGGGATGCGCAGCTGTGAGAGGTGCAGAAATTTATATTGACTTAAGCGCAAATCTTCCTATGTTCATCTTTCAGCCTCTGTACCACTCTCACTGCATCTCGTGATGGGTGCGATGTTGCCAGGCTCCCTGGTGTAGCAACACTTATGTATCACACAAGGGGCTTATTCTCTTCTTGTGGCTTGCCATCTAGTCACAAGCCCCACAAGTTTTGGTTGCATAAAAACCATGCATACTTCCCAACAGAGCCTCCTGTAGGCTGCTAGTACACATAGTGGCTACCAATAGCCAATCACAACCCTTATTTGGCACCCCCAGGAACATTTTGCATGCTTGTGTTGCTACCCAACTCTTTTTACATCTGAATGTTGCTCACGGGTGAAAAAGGTTGGGGACCCCTGGTCTAATGCACTTTTAATTTTGTAAGCTTGCAAGAAAAAGCAGTAAAAGCCTACATGCTCTAACAATGATTCCCACCAAAACAAAACAAAAAACCTTGCACAAGGAGGGAAGTAAATATGAGTAATCCATTGCTTTTTGTTTTTATCAAATGGATTTAAAATAACTGGATTCCCGTCAGCCATACACATTTTTAATTTTTTTGGAAAGCCTTTTACTGTAATGCTAGTTAACAAGGAATTTCAGGGAGACCACTAGTAAGTCACTTTTGGTGAACAAGGTCACCTCTGACGGTCCTGGTCTTCACCGTTGCCCTTTTGGGGCCCTGGACTTTCTGCTGCAGAATCAACAGGGAACACATCTAGGATACTCACAGTACAGACAAGAGGAAGCAGAATCAAAGTCAAGGCCAGACAAGGTTTGGGACAGGCATCACGGATTGGAGTCAGTAACCAGGCAGGAGTCAAAACCAGATAAATGAACACGAACAAGGCTTGGGCAGAATCAGAGTCAAAAGACAGGGAGGAGTCCAAAACCAGAACAACAACACGAACAAGGCTTAGTGTCACGGATGGCACCCTAAATCTAGAACCGATGCCAAGCACCCTGGTCTTGGCTCGTGCTTCTGCCTGTAGCAGCCGCCTTTGGCCTCGGGAGGAGCCCTCAACTACTCAGATGCCACCAGGTCTTATAACGAGAGGTGCAAGGCGAGGAGTCCTGGACAAGCAGAGGGGCACAACTATAAAGCAAAATCTTTGGGCAGAAGGTCGTGGTACAAGGCATTAGACAGAATTGCAGTCAGATCAGGCCAGGTCGGGGAAGGCAGATTACAAATGAAGTAAAGCAGGCAAGGGTCGAACCAGGAAGTCAATCAGGAGGATTATGCAGAAGAGGTAGTCAGATATCAGTCAAGGTCAGGATACAAAAGTTCAGAATCGTCGAAAGCCAGGCAGGGGTCAAAACAGGAATCAAGATCAGAATATCAAATAGCACAAAGCTCAAACACCACAGGATAAACCTATAACGGGCAAGGTCTTGAAGCCCAAAAGAGCCTTTTATAGCGTTTGATTTTCACGCCATTACACGCCGTCATCATCACACCAGCGTGGCCGCGAAAATAAAGGAAACGAGACGCGGGCGCACGCAAGGAAGAAGACCAATAAGCACAGAAGATGCACAATTGGCATTAAAACAGATGCAGGCACCAGTTACTATGTTGAACAATGCACTTTGCACCCTACCCTGGAATTTGTGAGTTTTAAAGTTTTTTAAATTTGAAAAAAAAACAAATGTTATTTATTAAAAAAAACTTGAACACATAAAAACCCGAATCAAATAAAAACGGGGAAAAAAATCAAATGCAGCAATTAAGTATTTTTTCAATGGTTCTAACAATCCTGAAAAAAATATGTTTTTAAATACTAGAAAAAAAATCAATTGAAAAAAAATCAATTAAAGTTTGCCTAGGACATCTCCCATTGACTACATGAATTGGCCAGCTTTTTTGCTTACCATATGGTGGTAGAAGCTTCAAGCTTGTATGCAGGGCTGTATCTTGGTCTGGTGCATCGCTGTCTTCTGGACCTCATTGCGCCCATCAGCACATGCTTGAAAGATGTGGTACACAACGTACAACGCATGCTTGTGACATCACCTACCACAACCCACACCCGATACCCCTACCCCCACCTTTGCCACCAGATTTCATAGAAATATAAGGGGCAGGGGAAGATGGTTTTTTTTTTGCTCAAAAATAGAGTTACCATATAACAATAGCAACCAATCAGATATTTTTTTAACGTTTAGGTGACTGTTCAAATCTTGGTGATTGGTGGCTATGGGAACCATTGCCAGTGATCTTTATCTACAATGTTAGTAAACACACCCCTTAAACTTTTAAGCACCAGCAACCTTCCCATCATGCCTCAAGGGGTTAAATATCCCTAATGCCTAACAATTTGTTTTTATTAACATTAGCAGCATAATTCTCTGCAGTTCTTGACTTATTAAACTTATCTTGAGGGAGGCCTTACACAAAAGTTTAAATTATTGTAAAGTATCTGTCACCAAGAATACGTGGGACTGGGAATTTTCCAGGTAAGGGGTCTTTCATTCATTTGGAACATCATATCAAAATGTCACTAAATACATTTAAACATCAAAAAATTAATGCAATTGTTTTGCCTTCAGCATGGATTGAAAGTATAATATTTAATATTAATATTTAGGAATTGTTTCTTTACATAATTAGCATTTGTGGTTTTCTGAGCTTTTTGGTGGGTTTCCAGATACTGTCTAAGATTCCATATATAGAGTAAAATATCTAGCTGTACACTTACTAACACGCATACTGTACACTAATGATTTAGAAATCAATTAATAACATTAGTGGAAAATCTGAAGCAAGCACATATTCTACAATTCCTTTGAATTGTTGTATCAAGGAATTTGATAGAAAGAGATAGCAACAATTTACAAAGAAGACATTTCTACTCATTTGTAAATAGCCAGTAGCATGTTGCAGTTATAAGAATCCTGTATCCAGTGCTTGCATACAAACATGCTGCTTTGTTCCAATGTTCATGTCATCAGTAACATGTAGGCCTATTAAACAGATGGAACAGAGCTTCCTGTAGATAATGCATTTGACAGCTTCCATAGCACATTCCATCTGTGCAATCATTTTATATAATGCTCCCTTTTGCCAAAGTGCATATTCTTCACTGCCATTTAAACAGTAGTAAATTGTATAAATAGCTAACCAGATAAGGATTGAATTATTTTTAAAAGCCACAGAAAAAAACACTGTTATAAATTAGAATTATGTATTTAGACATTAGGGGACTATTTATTAAAACTCAGTTTTTTCCCATTATATTAATAATAAAAAATTGATAAAAACGCCCATCCACGATTTTACTTCATTTACTAACAATTCAAATCAAAAATTGTTCATGTGGGAAAAGTCTCGACTAAAAAGTGTGACAATTGCAATTTTTCCAATTATTGCCTGAAAAACTCGAAGGGACTTATTTATGAAGCCTCAAATTTTTCTGGTCAAGTTTAAAAGTGGAAAAATCCGAATTTTTTGAGGAAAACAAACTATCATTTTTCGAGATTTATAATGCTCTGAAGCTGCTAAAAAACCGAATCCAAAAATACTCTAGCTAAAACCTGTCAAAGTCATGTAAAAGTCAGTGGCAGATGGTCTCTTAAGCAATTGAAAGGTGATTTTGCATTCAAGATTCTCGATAGTTTCAGGCTGTTTTTGCTAGTTTTTCGTTTGGTAATCCAAATAATTAGAAATTTTGACATGCCTTTTCCCACATCTACAATTGTCACTCTGAATGCTTAGTATTATAAGCCAGATCATGGTTGAGCATTAGGTCAAATTTGTTTCAATAAAAAAATTAGAAAAATATGAGTTATAGTAAATATGCCCCAAATTATTTGGGTTATCGGACAAAAAATAACAAATATATTGGATTATCTAATGAAAACCAGTGTCAAACAGCCTGAAGCTGAATTGTTAAAGGGACATCTGCCATTGACTTTTACATGTAAAAGTCAATGGCAGATGTCCCTTTAACAAATGGAACATGTTAAATTTTTAACACCATTGAGTTTAATACATCTCGGGAAAAAAAAATTCTCTGTGGATTTTTTCCCCTTTAGAATTCCACAGAACTTTACAGAGATTATTACATAAATCCATAGCCCAGTGAAGCTTAAAGTCATGATCTAAGCAGTCTAAGGTTGCTATTACATTCACACACACTATGCTGTATTAATTATTATCAGGGGCTACTTAACCTTGCTGTATGGTTTTTGGAGTGTGGGAGGAAATCAGACTACCTGGAGTAATTTCACACTGGAACAGGAGGAATATACATTTTTTGTCCTTTTAAACATATTCTTGGTATTATAAAGAAATTACTACACAGCTGCAGTCTTACCTCACTGTTGGTTGTGTATCACCAAGAATTGTATCCCTTCTCTGCATATTCCAGAAGGCTTTCCTCTCCAAAAGTTTCAATAGCTTTATAAATGGCAGTCACGGCATGTTATTCTAAAGGTTATATTCTAATAACATATATTTTTATCCAAAGAGCTCAAGCATGAGCGCATCCATGGTTAAAACAAGTAACTTTAGCTACAGTTGTCCCTGTAACTGCTGGTATTACAGTTACCAAATTAGCTCTGACATACATTTTTAGTTGTGTGTTTGTTTGTGGGGATACATTAGCTTAGTTTGTTTTGCTAGGGGCCCTGTGACACAGACATCAATCTGTCAAAGAGTTTACTTTCTTGCTTGGTGAAAAAAGTTGAAATATACTAGTGTCCTTAACCCTAAGAAACAGTTAAGGCAGAATAAAAAATATTACACCATTCGTGGGCATCAAGTGGGAGCAACAGAGTCTCTGCACCCCAGCAGTACAGAGGCATTGACATCATCACACCCAGATTCAGAACAACAGTATGGATACATAAGAACCCCCACTGTCTGCCTAATTGTAGGTTGTCCTATAATTATGTGCTCTCCGCTGCCTGCTTCCTCTTAAGACAATTCTACACAATTATGATGGCCATTGGATCTTACAAAAAGCACATTCATTAGTTTAAACAGTAAGTATTTTGTAGTAGCCCATTAGGACTTATCTTGTTTTCTAATGTCTGCCATATTTTAAAGAGATGTAAATTGTAAGGTATTATAAAAACTGATAAACTTGTTTTCAGAATGCTGGGAGAAGCAGATTTACTTATGTGAAATTATTACACCTAGCTTAGACTTTCACAGAGGAAAAATAAATTGAAAACAGTAAAAAAGGTAATTTTATATGCTGAGGCAGCTTAAAATATTTTCAGGCAATTCATACTTTTCAAAAAGAGATACACACAAATTGAATCTTTTGTGTGGAAGTGTCTATTTGAATCATATAATAATCTGACAACATCAGGCAATCAGCATCCTAAATATGAAATGTAATGCATTAAATTCCTGACATTTGCAATAGTTAAAACATAATTTCAGTTATGGTTTACTGTTAAATGACAACTGTATTTAGAAGTAGGTATGATAAGCGCTGTAGCATTTACAGTGTTTATAAAGTATGTGTATATATGAATCTGTGTATTTTATACATATCAACATAATTTCTTAATCCAGTAGAATTGGTTAAAGCAAATGCCTGCATTTTATGTTATTTCTTTCTCTCTCCAAACCTTGCGTACTTTGCCCTTCTATGTGTTCCTATATGTTATCACCCACTTAGATTGTAGGCTCAAGGCAATTTATCCCCAAAAATCAAATATTTATACTTTTTAGTGATGAGCGAATTTTTTCACCAGGCATGGATCCGCTGAAACTTATCAAGGGTCTAAGTGAAAATTCAAATTTTAAAAAGAATTTGAGTTAAAATTTCAAAATTGATTGTGTACTGCCCTTAGAATTTGACTATTTGCCACCTTAAACCTGCCAAATTGCTGTTTTAGCCTATGGATGACTTCCTGGAATCAATTTGGAGTTGTTTGGAGACATCCTGAAGATTTTGTTTTTTTGGTGAAAAAACAAGAATCAAATTCGATTCGAATCTGATTCGAGTTTGTAGGTTGATCCCATTCACCCAAATTTGAAAATTATATTTTTTTGAAAAATTTAGATTCTATGGGAGTTCATGGGCGTTTATGGGAGTTTTTACAAACTCCCATGAACTCAAAATTCTACCCTTGATAAATCTGCCCCTAAATGAGATCACATTATGGTCACTATTTGGGGTTAAATTACTTGCACATTTGATATACATTCTGGGTCATTAGAGATCAATAGATCCAGTATAGCATCTTTTCTGGTTGGCTCTTCAACTTGTGCCAAAAAATTGTCATTCAACAAGTTTATAAACTTGTTCTCATTAAATGTCCTGGCAGTACTGTGCCAGGAGTGTTGTGGATCGCCTATCTTCCCAGCGTTGGCGAATCCTAGATGGTAGCATTGACGTCAGTGTGCAAACATGTGATGTTGCGTTTGGCAACAAATTCAAAATAAAGGGACGCCAAAAACGCTGGTTCAATGACGAGTATAGGAATTGCTATTTTGTGTTCCTGGGTTTCCTTAAAGGACAACGAAAGGTTAATCAACATGCTGGCTGAAAGCAAAGGCATTCTCCCTTATCACTTACTGTGCATATTGAATTCTGTGTCCGTGCTTTCATTCATATGTAAATGAACTGCCAGCAGAATCCAAGCCACGGAGCTGGGTGACGTCAGCAAAATCTCTTCATGTTCCCACCCACTGCCTCAGGCACAGAACAGACTCCTAAGCTCATTTTCTTTCACTCTGCGCATGCATCTAATTAAAACAAGCCTACCCTCCGTCCTGGCCTCCTCCGGGCTCTTCATTTGCCCGCCCACAAGCCAATAGTAATCTATGCTGCTGGTCTCCTTGACAACGCTCAATCCCTTTCTTTCTCAAAGCTGCCAGCAGGTTCACAGTTCACACAGACTGCAACTACGAGCAGAGTGAGGGGCCAGTTTAACTCTTTTATATCACTTAATTTTCTTTCCACCATGGGTAAAATGAGAAACACGTCAAGGGTCAGGTAGAGGAATGTTGGTGCATGCACATTGCTTATTATTGCAGCAGTGCAGCTGTGTTTCAATCAAAAGGCAGAGACTTTACCCAATGGAAATCTTTAGTAAAACGAGTTAAAAAAAACTTAGCAATTGGGCAGTGCTCTATGAGGCCTACTATCAGGGACACTATATAGATTTTGACTTTCGTTCTCCTTTAAATCCTAAATTCTTGTTTTCTGGTTTCCTGACCCTTGGCTTGACCCTGATCCTGTTTCCTGCTGCCTGCCTTTTTGAACATTTGCCTGAACTTGAATACGATTACCCCTGACCCCTTTCTGGATACTGCAAACTTGAACCTTTACCCTAAAGCTTCCTCCTTGGTCTGGACGTCTCCCGCTGGGAGCCGAAAGACCCCCTGACAGTATACTTGGGCCATGGACCCCACTGAGGAAGCTACGGCCAATGTCGGAAGAGCGCTTTGGGGATTGGCGTCCCGCATGGAAACTTATAAAGCTCAACAGGTCCACATTGGGCAAGTACTGGACTATCACCTTTCCCGGGTGCCATCAGCCTTTTCGGTCGTGGGAAATCCTCCCGCTTCAGTTGCTCCTCCTTCTGTGAGCCCCGCATTCCTCCACCATCCCACTATAATGGGGATCCTCCAGCCTGTATAGGGTTTGTCACGCAGTGTCTGATCCAGTTTGAGTTTCAACCCCGGCAGTACTCCAGTGAACGCGTCAAGGTGGGGTATGTGATGTTTCGTTTGGTGGGTAAGCCACTAGAGTAGGCAACACCGCTTTGGGAGAAGGACTCTCCTTTGACCTTCAATGCCAAGGCCTTCCTCCAAGCCTTCCGTACAGTTTTTGATGCCCCTGGTCGTGTCACTAATGCCTCTTCCCGACTGTTACAGATCCATCAAGGGAACTGCAGTGCCAGTGAGTACGCCATTGATTTCCGAACTTTAATGGATGAAACTAACTGGAACAATGAGGCTTATGCAGCAGTCTTCTATCAAGGCTTTTCGACTAGACTCAAGGACGACTTAGTCTTCAGGGATTGTCCCGAACTTTTGGAAGACCTGATTGCTCTCACCATCAAGGTGGACACCCGACTCCAGAAGCACCAGTCTGATAAAGAGCGAAATAAAATATCCCTGCCTGGTCTGGCACCTTGCTTCCAGAGGTAAAAAATCACTGGCACTCAAAAGGGCAGGTGCAAGCAGGGACAAGCCCTTGCGTTTATTCACAGAAAAAGCAACGTTTCGGGGTCAGACCCCTTTATCAAGCATAACATTTTGTTGTGAGAGAAAGCTATTTAACACCCTCCTACGTGACATCATACACTCATCATCAAAATTAGCATAAATAATGCAAAATTTAACCCCATAAATGACATTAAAATACAGGTGAATTACAAAAATTGGCATAAAATTTACATAGAAAGCTTGCATATTAATTTCCGTTTATGGTGAAATAATCCCATAAAAATTCATAAAAATTACATAGAAAATGTACATAGAAAATAGTAATCTGCATTTAACCCAAAGTGGAAAAATCCCATAAAACATAATTTATTAACTGGATAAAATCAATTGTAGAAAAACTCGATAGAAAATAGTACAAAAATGTACAGAAAAACTGTACAGAAAAACTTTACCAAAAAAAACTCCACAGAAATGGAGTTTATGATAATGTCCAAACCAAACATTTACAGAGCAGCCACGATTGTCCAATATACTGCCACAGTGTATCCAAGGTAGCTTGTCTTAGCAACATGTTAACACCTTTATCAGATTCAAGTGAAAAGAACTCGAAATTTCTTAACAAGATACACTGAAGGTCACATGGCAGAAACCATAATACACAATGTAACATTCGAAATTCATAGTAGCAATAGGCTAGATACAATGTGTCTAATGATATCTTACCCTACTTGAAGGGAAGGGAAAAAGGAAAGCTGATCCTACCACTGCTGAAAATCACCGGCAGCTTTACTATCTGAAAAAATAGATAAAAATATTAGATAGCTTATATCACAGATAGCATGCCATATTGAACTCTTCATTTAACCCCCTAGGATGTTTACATTGAAGTAACCAGATCCAGTAACATTCACGCTGCAAAAGCAGTTTTTTAATCTCATATCCCTGTTTGTGCATCACCTTCTCAAGAATTTGCCTTCTTAATTGGGAGACCCGATGGCCATGATCAAAAAAATGTTTAGCCAGTAATGTTTCTTTCTTAAATCTCTCTTTACTAGTACGCTTAAGCTCTTTCCTTGTATCAGTAACTACCGGCCGGTAGTTACGTATAATGGATTTATGTTCATTCAATCGGAGTTTTATGGCTCTACTGGTTTGTCCCACGTACACAAGCCCACACGGGCATTTGATTGAATAAATCACCTCCTTGCTATCACAGGTAAAGTAACCCGTAATAGCAAGCTTTGACCCCTGCTGGGGATGCAAGACACTATTCCCCGGGATTATACCGCTGCAGTGACTGCAGTTTCTACAAGGATATGTGCCCATGTTTCGTTCAGATAGAACGACAGTGGGTTTTTTTACCTGGGTAATCTTAGGTTTTATCAGATCCCGAATACTTCTGCCCCTTCTGTATGAGAACATAGGGGGTTGTTTAAATAGATGACCAATTTTAGGGTCTGCTTGTACAATCCCCCAATGTTTTAAAATGGTCTTTTTAATAAGTTTGTGGTTAGTGTCATATGTTGATACAAACGGGATGCGTGGATTCCTTGTTACATTCTTTGATAATTTCTTTAGGGTAATATCCCTTTTAAGTTTCCCCACCTCCTCCCGTGCATTCATTAGATCAGGTAAATTGTAACCCCTTTCCACAAACGTATTCACCATTTTAAGAGATTCTTGTTCATATAAAGATTCCGTAGAGGTGATCCGTTTCACCCGCTGTGCTGTATTGCATCAGCTATGCGTGATGTTGTCTACTGTTCTGTCCTGCTCACTGTCTGAAGTAAGATTGACAGGCAGATAACCCTTCTTCAAAGCACCACACTGTGTAAGTTGTTAACTTGTTTAATGGGTATTTAAAGATGAAAGGGTAAAACTGAAATACATACAAATAAAGAGGTATAAGTGGCTGGACTGGTGAAACGATATACATACAGTACACATGCATATACATTACACAAATGTAATAAATCTGTTACCAAACAGAAACAAACCTCTCTATCTAAGATGCAAAAGCTGAGTATATTAAACAAATAGAACTGTATACACTCACCAACAATGCTGCATAGGGCCTGTTTAGCATGAAGAAAGCTGAAAGCACATGAGATGAACTGCACAGGCTGGAAACACCTACTGTACTTCCTGTGACCTGGAGTTATGACATCAGAGGTCAATAACTAACTTTATTAAACAAATAACTAACACCAGGAAATATCTACAAGTGTCCAGTAGATGGAGCTGAAGGACTGCTCATACCTGTAATCAAATGAAAAGACATATACCTGTCCTAACAGTACACTCCCCGCCTGGTGTCTGTAAGATCACCACAATCATTCTAGTCCAATCAGGGAGCAGGGTCTTCAGACTGAAGAAGAAGGATGAGCCTCCTCGTGTACATCTTGAGCAGACTGTCCATGGCCCAAATACATCAAGGCCAATGTGAGTGAACGGTGGATCTGTTCTCAGTCTATCAGGTGGCAAATCTGCCATTTTTTGTGTTTCACAAGTATTTCTGAGCTTCTTGCATATGACACATTTAAAGATGAGACTACTCACACAACTCTTTCCTCCTGTTATCCAGTATCCTGCTGAGCGGACGGCTCCTTCTGTAATGTGGCACCCTTGGTGTTGCGACTGGATGTGATAGTGACGAACAATGAGGGTAGCAATGTAGTGATGACCAGGCACAATAATTGGATTCCTTTCTTCTGGTCCTAGGTCTGCATTTCTCAAGCGACCACCTACTCTCAGTAGTCCATTTTCATCTATGAAAGGGTCCAATGCTCTGAGAGGACTATCATTTGGCATGCCTTCCTTTTCTAAAATGCTCTGTATTTCTTTTGCAAAAGTCTCTTTTTGAACATTCTGTATGACGACTGTTCTAGCTTTCTTAAAGACATGCACCAAGTTTAGTTCTTTGCAAAGGTGCCAGCCCTTACAATGATCAAGTTGGCTGTCTCCTTTTTGTTTGAACAGATGCGCTACATGAATGAGGCGTGCTAATGCTCTCGTCAAAGTATTCCAGCTAGAGAACCTGCAAAAACGTTCAGACCCTAGTTCTTTACCTTTGGATGTTGTACTCAAGGTTGTAACTTGTGGACGAATCTCTTTATCTTGAGCCGGATCCACTAATGTAAAGGTTTCAGTCTCTAGTTTCAAGTGGTGAGAATGACTCAAGAAGGGTGGACCTGTGAACCACATAGTATCTTTCAGGTGTGCTGCTGATACAGATCTTGTGGCCAGATCAGCTGGATTGCTCTCTGTTGACACATAGTGCCATTGTTCAGGGAGAGAGGATCTTCTTATTCGCTGAACTCTGTTGCTAACAAAGACATAAAATCTTCTTTTCTCTTTGCAAATGTAGCCTAAAACTATTCTGCTGTCTGTGAAGTAGCTGACAGAGTTTATATTGGTGTCAATTTCTTTTGTTATGAATGCAGCTATATCCACAGCGAGGACTGCTGCACAGAGTTCAAGTCGTGGGACTGTAAGTTCTGGACATGGGGCTAACTTAGCTTTTCCTACCACAAAACCTATGTGGACCTGACTTTCAGAATCTATCACCTTTAAGTAGGCCACTGCTGCAATTGCTTGCGTGGAAGCATCTGAAAACACACAAAGTTCTTTGTATTGAGCATTAGAACAAGACACAGATACATAGGGTCTAGTTACCTGTATGTGTTTCAACTGGTGAAGGGACTCTTTCCATTCTTCCCATGACAGTCTCTTACCTTCAGGCAGGGGTGCATCCCAATCTTGAGTCTCAGAGGTGAGATCACGAAGAAGAACTTTCCCTTGAATGGTTACTGGTGCAGCTATCCCCAAAGGGTCATACAAACTGTTTATTGTAGAGAGGACTCCTCTTCGTGTGAAGGGTCTTTTCTCTGATGACACTTGGAAGGTCAGGGAATCGCTTTTAAGATCCCAGCAGATGCCTAAGCTTCTTTGCATGGGTAAATCATCATCATTGAAATTGAGATCTTTTAAGTCTGTTGCATGATCTTCAGAAGAAAAGGCAGCCACTACATTGGATGCTATCTTATGTAAGCGGAGATTTGAACATGCTAGCATTTTTCTTGTCCTGTTCAAGAGGTCAATGGCTTCAGCTGCAGTGGGTACTGACTTCAGACCATCATCCACATAAAAGTCTCTTTTCACAAATCTTTTAGCGTCTGCACCAAACTTCTTTTCTTCCTGACAAGCTGCTTGTCTAAGACCATATATGGCCACTGCTGGAGAAGGGCTGTTACCAAAGATATGTACTTTCATTCTCCATTCTATGATGTCTTGTGCAGGGTCATTGTCTTTGTGCCAGAAGAACCTTAAGTAGTTTCTGTCTTCAGGTCTAACTAGAAAACAATGAAACATCTGTTGGATATCAGCCATGAATGCAATGGTGTCCTTGCGAAAGCGTAACAACACACCAAGGAGGTTATTATTTAGGTCTGGGCCTTTCAACAGAATGTCATTCAGGGATACCCCACAACACTGTGCACTTGAATCAAAGACAACTCTAATCTGTTGGGGTTTCTTGGGGTGGTAGACTCCAAAGAGAGGCAGATACCAACACTCTTCCCTTGGATTGAGAGGTGGCGCTATCTCTGCGTGGCCATTTTGGATTACCTTTCCCATAAATGCAAAGAAATGCTGTCTCATCTCAGGTTTTACTTTAAGAGACCTCTGTAGGGACCTGAAACATTGCAAGACTTGTTCTTTGTTATTTGGTAGCTGCTTTCTTTGTGGTTTGAAGGGTAGAGGAGCTACCCAGCTACTGTCTTCTGCTCTGTAGAAACCCTCCTTCATTGTTTTCATAAAGGCAAGATCTTCCAGAGAAGGAGCAACCGTCTCATCTTCTGTAGTTCTCTGAAAGATACTGTGGCTTACATGATCATCAAACTCTTTGCAAGAGGATTTGTATGTAGACACTGAGGATTGCATAGTTACCCATACATTCATGTTCAGAGTTTTCCCTCACATTGTAGAAGTATGGACAAGGTGGAAAGAGGGATCTGCAGCTCTCTTCTGGGGTTCTGGTGTAAAGACAGTGTACTAAGTCTGGTCTATGGACTCCTTTCAGGCATACATTGCCCACTATGACCCATCCTGTGTCTAATCTGTGTGCATAGGGAGTGTTATGTGGTCCGTTGATCTGTTGTCTCACTTTATGGACCCTAATTATGTCTCTTCCTAACAGCATAAGGATATATGCTGATGGATCAAGCTTGGGTATCTCACTAGCAAGTGACTTTAGATGTTTGTGATGAAGAGCCACCTCTGGGGTTGGGATCTCCGTCCTGTCGTTTGGTATCTCATTACATTCAATGAGTGTGGGTAATGGGATTGTGGCTTTGCCATCAAGAGACTGTAGTTCAAACCCTTGCGCTCTTCTTCCTGAAGTGTTAATCACCCCTGCACAGGTTCTGAGAGAATATGGAAACTGCTGGCCTTTTGACCCGAAGATTTCAAAGAACTCTGACCTGACCAGGGACCTATTACTTTGGTCATCTAGAATAGCATAAAGTTTGTTTGCCCTGTCCTTTTGTCCGGTAGGATAGACACTGACTAAGCAGATTTTAGAGCATGATCTGTCTCGAAGATCTCCTCCACACACTTCAGTACATGTTGCAGTTACGGTAGCCTCTGCACTGTTGTCCTTTCCCTCCCCGCCATGATCACTCCTTTCTAGATCTTTTAGAAAAGAAACAGAGGAATAATCTCCTACATTACAGTAGTTTCCATCCTGACTCACTTAAAACCTCACTACCCCTGTCACAATTTACGAGATTGAAGCGTATTGTAAGTAATGAAGTGGAGTATCAAGGCACAGCAGGGGAGATGAGGGAGAGATTTAGGCAGAGGGGTTACCCAGAAGGGGTTATTGAAATGAACATGGATAGGACACAAAAAAAGAATAGGAGTGAACTACTCGCCCCAGCCAAGAGAGATACCAGGAAGGGTGAGAGATTGGCCTTTGTAACTACTTACACCACAGCGAGTAGGCGAGTGGGTAACATTATTCGTAAGCATTGGCATTTACTGAGATCGTGCCATCCAGATGTGGCGGCTTTCCGTGAGGTACCCCTTTTGGCATACAAGCGAGGGAGAAGTTTGAAGGATCAGTTGGTAAAGGCAGATGTTGGAAGTAAAAAAGGCCCAAAGCAAAAATTTTTGCAAAATCCGAAATTTGGAACCTTCCCTTGTCTAAACTGCACACAATGCAATTCAATCACTCAGGGCAGTTGTTTCTTCCATCCGCATTCGGGTAAAAAGTATATGATTAAGAACTATTATACCTGTGAATCTACATTTGTGGTCTGTGTTGAAATGCCCATGCGGTTTGTTGTATGTGGGAGAGACTACTCAAAAGATTCGAAATCGGATATCTAAACACAAATCTACTATACGAAGGGGCCTAACAGCGTTACCAGTTCCTTCACACTTCCATACAGCCAGACACTCCATAAGTCAGCTGAAATTTCAAGTAATTGATTCTGTAGAGGAACCGAGAAGGAGTGGCAATAGATTACTTAGGCTCAAGAAACTTGGGATGATGTGGATTCACAAGTTAGATACCATTTGGCCTCGGGGCCTTAATAGAGAATATACACCTGCCATGTTTATTTCTTAGGTAGAGATATATGTCCTGTATTTAATATGAGACTGTGATTGTATACTAGTAAAATATTTTTCCCCCTTCTTTTCAAAGGTTACTGATAGCAGATACCCTGAGTGCTGACATCATTTCCAGGCATATCATTATGTATCTCGGGTGTGTACTGAGTGCGGTATGCGGAATGGATATGGAGTGTGCCTCAGGTGATAAAGATTATACTGTTTGAATGTACTATGTATTGTTGGGGTGTATTTCGTGAAATGGGCTGTTAATCATTTAAGATGTGCCTTTTATGTAAAGCAACAATTTTTCTCTTTTTATCAAAGATTTTTGTAATGTTCACTATTAGAGTTTATCACAATTGGTCTTTTTTATCTCTTTCTTCAAATTTTATAAATAAATTTTAAACACAACTTTTTATCACTATATTTTTATGTGTGTATAAAGTGGAACACCAGGTGGAAGATGGACGTTTTATGGAGTTCACTGCAATGGACTAGAGTTTTTATATTTCTAAAAAAAAATTTGACCATCATGGGTTAAGTAAATAACACTGATTTTGTATGGTGTCACAGGAACAGGGAGTGGCCTTTTTTACCACACCCCCTCCTCATGCTTTAAATATGGATGTGGGAATTGTAACACTAGGCTTGATAAAGGGCCCGGGCGGCCCGAAACGTTGCCCTGTTTAAAATGATTTGATGCAATAAATACACGTTTGTTCATATCTACGGTGTGCTGCTGATATCTGCTCTGATTGGATAATTTGGCCCTGTAACAGGTGTGGGTCCTTCAGTACAGCACCTGGTACCGCAAAGGTATGTGTTCAAGGTTTTAAGCTCTCCACCTCTTTCTTCACTCCTTTCTAGAGGCCTGACTGACCATGGTGCAGGACCAGGATGAAGAGCAGACACATGTCTGTCACTGTTGCACTCTGTGCAGCTAACTGATTTGTCACAGTCTTTCGCAAGGTGTGCATTTGAGGCACAGCAACGGTAACAAATATTGTTTTGTTTTAAGAAAGTCTTTCTCTCATCAAGGGACTTACCTCTGAAGCCTCGGCATTTGTACAGAGGATGAGGTTTGTGATGAATCGGACATCCTTTAGTTAAGTCCATGGTCTTGGCATCAGTGAAAGCAGAAGAGTTTCCTGTAGCTTGAGATACTTCAGTCTTGTGCACCCTGATGGAACTTCTCTGAGGGGTGTTCTTGTATCGGTATTTCTCTGGCTTGTTGTTACCAAAGGTCTGGAACGTCTGAGCAAACCCTGGGTCATTGTACATCTTTGCCTGTTGAGAGATAAATTGCACGAAATAAGAGAATGGTGGGAATAGTACATTATGTATTTCCTTGTACTTGGTCCCATGTGATGCCCATTTCCTTTTTAGAGAATCTGGCAGCTTTTTTACAAGGTCTTCTATTCCTCTAGCGGAATCGAGATTATCTAGTCCTAGAAAGCAACCTTCATTTTTTGCTGCCAACAGTTCTATTACCAGATCACTGAATTCTCTAAGTTTCTTGCTGCAATCTCTTTCAAAGATATTCCCAAAATTGTCAATCCTGTCCCACAGGGATTTTTCTATCTTCTCTGGAGCTCCATAATCTTCGTTCAACCTTTGCCATGACATCTGTAGTCCTTTACAAGAATCATTGACATATACTGCCCGAATGCCTTTCACTTGTCTGCTGGACTCTGGACCTAGCCACTTCACTAGGAGATCTGTTTCTTCTTTGTATGAAAGGTGTAGATCCTCTATAGAATTTTTGAATGACGCCTTCCAAGCCCTGTAGTTTTCTGGCTTCTCATCAAACTGAACAAGGCCTGATGTTATCATTTCTCTGCGTGCCATAAATCTCACTAAGTCTGACATCTGCTGATTGCCAGTAAGTTGGTCTGAATCAGGCTTAATAGGAAGCACTGGCTTCACATCTGGTGTGTACTGGTATGCTCCCTCTGGAGAATGACTGCCTCTATCAGGAACCACTGGTTGTGTAACAGGAGGATAGCTGTATTTATTAGTAACAGGTAAAGTCCTCTGAATGTCATTATAGTCTCTGGCTGCAGGAGTTTTCACATCAACAGAATACAATTGTTTGAAATCCTTTTGTTCTTGTAACAGAGCATCATCTGGTGGTGGGGTAGAGGTAACTACGGGCACATTGTAGTCACATTGTAAAGGAATGTTCTGGAGAGGTATACTATGATTTTGCTCAAATGATGGGATAACGTCACTGTCTCTGTATTCACTACGTTTTTCTAGGCTTGGCATTGATGGACTGTACTCCTGTGAATGTTTCAGTACATATTCTTTTTACGTTGCATAGCAGTTTCTGGTTTTACATCAGGCTGCATAGTGAATTTCTGACTTGCTTGTTCTGTAGTGTCAAGAACTGCATCTAATGCATCTGCCTTGACATTCGCAATTGCCACCGTCTTACGTAAATTAAGAATCTCTATTGAAGCTTCTAAGCGTGCCATTTGAAGCTTTGCCTCCACTTCTAACCTTGCCTTCTCTGCCTCTTTCTCAGCTGCCAGACGCGCCTTGTCTGCCTCCATCATAGCCTCTAAGCGTGTCTTCTCTAATTTTAGCTCTGTTTCCTTCCCAGTAAATGTGAGTTGAGCTAGTGCAGCGGCAGCTTCTGCACGGAAAAGCGCAGCGTCAGACACCTGGAGCGGTTTGAGAGTCTGGATGAATGTGTACCCTAGATCTGGTCTTGATTGATCGTTCGGACATCTTGCCGTCTAATCTTGATAAGAGTTAGCACGTGGTACTATGTTAACTGAAGCTGTACTGTATCTCTGTGGTATTTGCTAATCCACTCTGCGTGTGGGCCTCTTGATACCAGCTGTTGTTTTACTGTGCTGTATTGCATCAGCTATGCGTGATGTTGTCTACTGTTCTGTCCTGCTCACTGTCTGAAGTAAGATTGACAGGCAGATAACCCTTCTTCAAAGCACCACACTGTGTAAGTTGTTAACTTGTTTAATGGGTATTTAAAGATGAAAGGGTAAAACTGAAATACATACAAATAAAGAGGTATAAGTGTCTGGACTGGTGAAACGATATACATACAGTACACATGCATATACATTACACAGATGTAATAAATCTGTTACCAAACATAAACAAACCTCTCTATCTAAGATGCAAAAGCTGAGTATATTAAACAAATAGAACTGTATACACTCACCAACAATGCTGCATAGGGCCTGTTTAGCATGGAGAAAGCTGAAAGCACATGAGATGAACTGCACAGTCTGGAAACACCTACTTCCTGTGACCTGGAGTTATGACATCAGAGGTCAATAACTAACTTTATTAAACAAATAACTAACACCAGGAAATATCTACAAGTGTCCAGTAGATGGAGCTGAAGGACTGCTCATACCTGTAATCAAATGAAAAGACATATACCTGTCCTAACAGTACACCCGCATTAACTGGCTTTTGGGCAAACCTTTCACCAGACCCTGTGGATGAAAACTAGTGGCCCTTAGCAGATTGTTCCTATCAGTGGGTTTGCAATATAAGGAAGTAACAAACGAGGAACCTTGAACATGCACCAAAACATCTAAAAAATGTAATTCGTTTGTATTAATCTCAAGGGTAAATTTAATGGTGGAATGGACGCTGTTAAGATAGGATTTAAATTCCTGCGATTTCTCAAATGTACCTGTCCAGATGAAAAAGGTATCGTCCACATACCTCATATAGGACGATATAAATGGGCTGAATTCAGCGTTAGAAAAAATGTGTGCATGTTCAAAGTGGTCCATATATATGTTGACGTACGCAGGAGCCATGTTGGCCCCCATGGCGCAACCTTGTAACTGAAGGAAAAATTCGTTAGAATAAGTGAAATAGTTGTTTGTTAACACCATTTCAAGTAGTACACAAATTAAATTAACCTTATAGTCAGAGAAGTTAGTGGCTGACAAGTATGCCCGTATGCATTCAATCCCTTCACTGTGAGGTATGGAGGTAAACAAATCCTTTACATCCAGTGAGCATAGAAAGAATTCACCAGTTGGTATGATAACACCAGATAATCTGTTGAGAAAATCTGTGGTATCAACCAAACAAGGTTTGAGCGTGGGTAGAATATCCTATAGAAACATATCTATGTAGATGGCTAACGGTTGCCAAAGGGAACCTAGATTTGACACTATAGGTCTCCCAGGGGGGCACTCCAAGTATTTTTGGGAGGAAGTACACGTAAGGTGTTCTTGGAAACTGTTGATATAAAAGTTGGTAAATCTCTTCCATTATAATTCCTTCCATTACAGATGCATTCAAGAATATATTTAATTCATTCTTAAATTTATTAGTTGGATCTGTATCCAATTTTTTGTAATGGTTAACATTAGTTAATTGACGTGTAGCTTCCTTATCATAATCACACTTATTAAGTACAACAGTGCCCCCTCCTTTATCAGCCTTAGTAATAACCACTAAAGGGTTCTGTTGCAGAGATTTTAAAGCATTTTTTTCGGCCAATGTGATATTCTGTTCACCATTAAAGTGATTAGAACTAAAGCTGTCCAATTTCTTACGTAAATCCAGTTTTCGCAACTTGGTCTGTAAGATCTCGTGTTGCAGAGTTTGAATCTTTGCGTCCAGCTCCTGTAGCGCGTTCCTGTTGGCTGACTCGGGTATATATATATACGTCCTATATGAGGTATGTGGACGATACCTTTTTCATCTGGACAGGTACATTTGAGAAATTGCAGGAATTTAAATCCTATCTTAACAGCGTCCATTCCACCATTAAATTTACCCTTGAGATTAATACAAACGAATTACATTTTTTAGATGTTTTGGTGCATGTTCAAGGTTCCTCGTTTGTTACTTCCTTATATTGCAAACCCACTGTTGCAGAGATTTTAAAGCATCTTTTTCGGCCAATGTGATATTCTGTTCACCATTAAAGTGATTAGAACTAAAGCTGTCCAATTTCTTACGTAAATCCAGTGTCACCATTGTTTCAAATATATCAATTGAAGGGAAATTCCCAGGGGGTACAAACAAACTTTTCGTGCCCAATTTACTTTTTAATTGTCTCGTGAAGTCATCAGCCTTAAATAAGCTATCATTCTCACCAAAGTAAGCTTTCAATTTAAGCGATCTAACAAATTTAAATAGATCAATAGTATAAGAAAAAGATGCATTAGTGTGTACAGGGACAAACCCCAAACCCTTGTTAAGAACCGATAGTTCGTTGGCAGAAAGTTCGTATGAAGATAAATTAAACACAGTATTTACCTCCGATATGGGCGTGTGCCCCTGCGCTTGGTCGGTGGGTAATATCTGGCTTCTGCCCTTTCCCCTCCGTGTCTTTCGTTTCCTCTTGTGTGGCCTGACTGTAAAAAAGGAGACCCAACAGAACTTTGTGAAGAGAGCGATGAAGATTGCTCCAAATCGGTCAAGCGTGTAGAGGATCTGTCGGAAGGCGCTGTAAAGGAAGAGCGCTGCTTGCGGTAAGATCGTCTTACATCCTTCCATGTATAGTCCTCTCCCCTCTCGTAATCTTGGGTGTCTCGTTTGAATTTTCGCAACTTGGTCTGTAAGATCTCGTGTTGCAGAGTTTGAATCTTTGCGTTCAGCTCCTGTAGCGCGTTCCTGTTGGCTGGCTCGGGTATATATATATATACGTCCTATATGAGATATGTGGACGATACCTTTTTCATCTGGACAGGTACATTTGAGAAATTGCAGGAATTTAAATCCTATTTTAACAGCGTCCATTCCACCATTAAATTTACCCTTGAGATTAATACAAACGAATTACATTTTTTAGATGTTTTTGTGCATGTTCAAGGTTCCTCGTTTGTTACTTCCTTATATTGCAAACCCACTGATAGGAACAATCTGCTAAGGGCCACTAGTTTTCATCCACAGGGTCTGGTGAAAGGTTTGCCCAAAAGCCAGTTAATGCGAGTGAAACGGATCACCTCTACGGAATCTTTATATGAACAAGAATCTCTTAAAATGGTGAATAAGTTTGTAGAAAGGGGTTACAATTTACCTGATCTAATGAATGCACGGGAGGAGGTGGGGAAACTTAAAAGGGATATTACCCTAAAGAAATTATCAAAGAATGTAACAAGGAATCCACGCATCCCGTTTGTATCAACATTTGACACTAACCACAAACTTATTAAAAAGACCATTTTAAAACATTGGGGGATTGTACAAGCAGACCCTAAAATTGGTCATCTATTTAAACAACCCCCTATGTTCTCATACAGAAGGGGCAGAAGTATTCGGGATCTGATAAAACCTAAGATTACCCAGGTAAAAAAACCCACTGTCGTTCTATCTGAACGAAACATGGGCACATATCCTTGTAGAAACTGCAGTCACTGCAGCGGTATAATCCCGGGGAATAGTGTCTTGCATCCCCAGCAGGGGTCAAAGCTTGCTATTACGGGTTACTTTACCTGTGATAGCAAGGAGGTGATTTATTCAATCAAATGCCCGTGTGGGCTTGTGTACGTGGGACAAACCAGTAGAGCCATAAAACTCCGATTGAATGAACATAAATCCATTATACGTAACTACCGGCCGGTAGTTACTGATACAAGGAAAGAGCTTAAGCGTACTAGTAAAGAGAGATTTAAGAAAGAAACATTACTGGCTAAACATTTTTTTGATCATGGCCATCGGGTCTCCCAATTAAGATGGCAAATTCTTGAGAAGGTGATGCACAAACAGGGATATGAGATTAAAAAACTGCTTTTGCAGCGTGAATGTTACTGGATCTGGTTACTTCAATGTAAACATCCCAGGGGGTTAAATGAAGAGTTCAATATGGCATGCTATCTGTGATATAAGCTATCTAATATTTTTATCTATTTTTTCAGATAGTAAAGCTGCCGGTGATTTTCAGCAGTGGTAGGATCAGCTTTCTTTTTTCCCTTCCCTTCAAGTAGGGTAAGATATCATTAGACACATTGTATCTAGCCTATTGCTACTATGAATTTCGAATGTTACATTGTGTATTATGGTTTCTGCCATGTGACCTTCAGTGTATCTTGTTAAGAAATTTCGAGTTCTTTTCCCTTGAATCTGATAAAGGTGTTAACATGTTGCTAAGACGAGCTACCTTGGATACACTGTGGCAGTATATTGGACAATCGTGGCTGCTCTGTAAATGTTTGGTTTGGACATTATCATAAACTCCATTTCTGTGGAGTTTTTTTTGGCAAAGTTTTTCTGTACAGTTTTTCTGTACATTTTTGTACTATTTTCTATCGAGTTTTTCTACAATTGATTTTATCCAGTTAATAAATGATGTTCTATGGGATTTTTCCACTTTGGGTTAAATGCAGATTACTATTTTCTATGTACATTTTCTATGTAATTTTTATGGGATTATTTCACCATAAACGGAAATTAATATGCAAGCTTTCTATGTAAATTTTATGCCAATTTTTGTAATTCACCTGTTTTTTAATGTCATTTACGGGGTTAAATTTTGCATTATTTATGCTAATTTTGATGATGAGTGTATGATGTCACGTAGGAGGGTGTTAAATAGCTTTCTCTCACAACAAAATGTTATGCTTGATAAAGGGGTCTGACCCCGAAACGTTGCTTTTTCTGTGAATAAACGCAAGGGCTTGTCCCTGCTTGCACCTGCCCTTTTGAGTGCCAGTGATTTTTTACCTATTTGAAGTTGGAGGGTGCCGACCCCCCGTCACCGGGCACCGGGCAATCAACACGAAGGCCAGGGAGTGCGAGAAGAGCTTTTCATTTGAACCTTGCTTCCAGAGACCTTCAGAGGAACCTATGCAGATTGGTTGGATGTGTCTCTCTGTGTAAAAGGAGCAGTCAGCATGACTTCTTACACCTTTTTCTTTTTAAGTTGCAGTGCAGGTTCCCCAGTGCCCACTTATCGCCGGTCAATATTGAAGAAATTGTAATTGGACAGCACCACTCAATCTTTGTAAGATAAAAATGCCTTTATTGCAGCCTGCTGTGATGCCCAGAAGGCTGCAATAAAGGCATTTTTATCTTACAAAGATTGAGTGGTGCTGTTCAATTACAATTTCTTGGATGTGTCTCTCTGAACAAGAAAAGCTCTGGAGATGTTTGGCTGGTCTATGTCTATATTGTGGCAGAAAAGCCCATTTTGCCAATCGTTATCCCTTGAATTTGGGAGGATCTTCAAGCTCAGGTGGAACTGTGGGATTTCACCTCGGTGGCATTGCACCTGTGTCCCCTAAGAACTCTAATTGATTCCTTTTGCTATTGCAGATTTGGCTGCCTGACAGGACTATCGATATATCCACGTTTTTTGATTCCAGGGCTGCAGGAGATTTCATGGATGTTGCATTTGCCAAGTTCCTGAGAATTCCTCTATTACCTCTGTCTAATCCCCTGAAGGTGTTGGCGATAGACAACCTCTAACCTCAGGAATAATCTCTGAGACAACAGGGGAACTTCCATTATTGGTTGGATCCCTACATTAGAAACTATCTTTTCTTTTAATAGACTGTCCCTCAGCTCCAGTTGTGTTGGGGCTATCCTGGCTCCGTCTGCATAACCCTACTATTGACTGGTCTGACAACCAGATATCTCATAGGAGTCCTTACTGTCAGAAGAACTGTTTACCTGTGAAGTCCATTCACCGGGTGTCACTTGCTGCAACAAAGCTTCTGTCTTTACCCACAGTGTACAAGGACTTTGTGGCTGTTTTCTGCAAGAAGTCTGCTAAGACTCTTCTCACTCATCATCCCTATGATTGTCCCATTGAACTTCTTTCTGGTACCATGCCCCCCAGAGGTTGTACCTACCCCTTATCACCTGCCGAGACTTCTGCAATGAAGGAATATATCCAGGATAACCTCCAGTGAGGATTAATTCAACCTTCATCCTCTCTAGTAGAGAAAAAGGATGGCAGATTGCGTCCCTGTATAGATTACAGGGGCTTCAACAAACTCACAATTAAAAATGGATACTCACTGCCCCTAATCTCTGAACTCTTTGATCAACTAAGAGGGGCTAAGATCTTCACTAAGTTAGATCTTCGGGAGCATACAACCTTATCCGCATCCGAGAGGGCGATGAATGGAAGACGGCCTTCAATACCAGAGATGGGCATTATGAGTACTTGGTAATGCCCTTCAGCCTTTGCAATGCCCCTGCTGTCTTCCAAGAATTTGTGAATGACATTTTAGACATCGGTTGGGCAATCCGTGGTTGTGCACTTGGACGACATGTTAATTTTCTCCAAAGACTTGGAAAGTCACTGAACCCGGATGAAAGAGGTTCTCTTCTGTCTGAGAGTCATCTCCCTTTTTGCCAAGCTGGAGAAGTGTGTCTTCTGGGTTACATCATCTCTCGTGAGTGATTCGAGATGAATCCTTCCAAAGTAACAGCATTCCAAGACTCCCCACTAGCACCAAGGACATACAAAGATTTGTTGGGTTTGCTAACTACTACTGATAATTTATCAAGGGGTTCTCTTCCCGTATCGCACCTATCTTGGCTCTCATTCGGAAGGGCGGGAGACTAAATGCCTTATACTTTGGATGCCTTTAAATCACTGAAAGACTTGTTTCTGCTTCTATCCTTCGACATCCTGACCTCCTACAACCCTTCTTCATTGAAGTTGATGCTTCTGACGTTGGAGCTGGAGCTATCCTCTCTCAGAGACAAGTTGCAGATGGGAAACTATACCCTTGTGCCTATTTTTCAAAGAAATTCTCTCCTGCCGAGCAAAATTATGATGACAGGAATTGTGAGCTTTTGGCAGTTAAACTTGCACTCAAGGAGTGGTGACACTTTCTTGAGGGAGCCCCTCGCCCAGTTACCATTTACACCGATCATAAAAACTTGGAGTAAATCCTCGTCAGCCTCAGGGGTGCTTTTCTTCACACGGTTCAATTTTGTCCTTACTTATCATCCCGGCTCCACAAATCGAAAGGCTGATGCCCTATCCAGGAGCATCGTTCCCGAAGGGCGCATCAGTTAAGAGCAATAATTAATTGTTCCCTCCCGCAAATATCATTGCTTCCTTGTTTCCTCAACTGGACGACCAGATCTTATCTGTCCAGTCCTCTGCTCCTGCTGAGACCCCCATAGGCATGGTTTATATGCCACCTGAGTTCCTTGTTCCTGTCCTTCAACAGAGCCACTGTTCCAAGCAAACTGGGCATCTGGGTACCCAAAAGACCATAGAGCTTTTTAGTCATCTCCTTTGGTGGCCAACCCTCCGGAAGGATGTGAAAGACTTTGTGGCGACCTGTGCCATTTGTGCCTCTTCCAAGTCATTCTCATCCTAGCAGTCTTTTGCAACCTCTACCCATTCCCTCTCATCCTTGGACTCATTAGGCTATGGACTTTATTGCTGAACTACCACCTTCTAAAGGGAATACTGTAATATGGGTAGCCATTGACCGCTTCAGTAAGATTGCACACTTTATCTTGCTTCGAAAACTTCCCTCTGCCATTGAACTCTCTCAGTTGTTCATTCGATATATCTTCCAACTTCATGGCTTCCCGGCGGAGATTTTATCAGACAGAGGTTCTCAGTTTGTGTCCAAGTTGTGGCGCTCCTTGTGCAAAGACCTGGGAATCACTCTTCAATTCTCCTCTGCCTATCACCCTCAGTCCAACGGGGCAGCTGAAAGAATAAACCAAGTGCTGGAACAGTTCCTGAGAAGTCATGTATCTCTCTGTCAGGACAAGTGGGCCGATCTACTCCCGTGGGCAGAATTCTCTCATAACAGTGCTTGTCATGCCTCCTCTGGTAGATCGCCCTTCTTGACTTGGTATGGACAGCATCCCCAAGCCTTCCCTGAAGACTTCCTCTTGTCTGATGTTCCAGCAGCCGATGTAGCATGTAGCCCACATATCTGCCATTTGGTCAGCTAACCAAGTTATTTGGTGTAAAGTTATCTATCTCATGAAAAGTATGCTGATCAAAAACAGAAATCTGCTCCTTTATTTAAAATCGGGGACAAAGTGTGGCTTTCAATGAGAAACATTGTCTCAAAGTTCCTTCCCCCAAGTTGGGTCCATAATTTGTTGGTCCATTCCCCATAGTGGAGATCGTTAATCCTGTGGCTGTCAGACTTCAACTTCCCCCTGAAATGTGAATCCCTAATGTATTCCATGTGTCTCTGGTGAATCCGGCAGTCACTAATCGCTTTTCACCTGAGCAAGAACCCCCTTCTTCTGTCATTGTGGATGGTCAACAGGAATACGAAGTGGAGAAAATGCCAATGTCCTACTCACAGATGGTACTGTCCAGATGGTCAGGACTCAAATGACTGGGCCCTGTTCACAGATATGAATCCATTTGGATAGTGATGAGGCAATCCAAAGCATTTCGGGGATCCAACAGCCCACTTCCTCCAGAGGGTCCAAGTTGGTTCCTGTTTTAAAAATGCTGGATTTACTCCCATTTTGTCCCATTATACTCTATGGGCTTTTGCACTATTCTCCTATTTTGTTGTTACATAATATTCACTATTTTGTAGGTATTCAAGTCTTGAGGTATGTTATTTGTGCAGATCTTGGAGGAAGAACTTGTAGATAGTGATGGGCGAATTTGGGACGCCAAATTTTTTGGACGCTGGCGAACTTTCACTGCGGTTGCACGAATCACTACTTGGAGATTACAATACATTAATCAATCAATGTCACATCTCAAATATAATGTTACAATAATAAAATGTTTGTATATTATGTAAAAACTGATATATTTAGTTACAGGAGGCTAAATCCAGGTTGATGTTTAGATCTCCTGGGCACAAAGTTTTTCTTTATAAATTGTGTTTCTTTTTGTCTTAATTTATTCAGATGATCCCCTCCTTAATAGGTGTATGTAATATGTTTCTTAAGGTCTGAACACTGTGATTTGTTAAAGTGTTTGGGGATGCTGTGATTAATGTATTTCTTAGAAATATTGTTCACATGTTCTAAGATGCTTATTCCTACCTCTCATTGTGTGACTTACAGTATATACAGCAATTTTTACTCATATATTAATACTTAAACAACAAATATTGTTTGACAATTGTAAAACATATTTGGTCCTGGTACACCTAATACTCTTTGGGGCATCATGACGTCACTTCCACCTGATGCGTTTCACCGAACCTATTGGGTTCCTCAGAGGCATGCATTCTGTTTTACGTATTTCCCTTAAGTAGACGATCGCATCTGGGTGCCATGTCAACCCCCTACTCAAATGCGGCTTGTGGTCCACCGGTTTGGTGCCTATCTGCCTTTAAGCTTCTGGGTTAATGTAGTTCCAGTGTCTTGGGTTGCTATGGCAACCAAGCAATCCCTTCAGTAAAACTTGTATGCCTCTGAGGAAGCTGATAGGTTTGGCGAAGCACTTCAGGGGTAAGTACCGTCATGACAAGCTGCAGGGAATAAGAAAAAAATTCCCAACAAAATATCCCTTTCTTGAATGCCATCGGCAACCTGCTAAGGACTTTTGGTTTATGTGACTGAATTCATAGAGCAAATGTGAGTGCCAAAAAATCTTAAAATATTTTATTAATATACAGTATCACGCTATGGGATTTCTGTATTCCTTTATTGGAGCTTAAAGGTACATTGCGAGGAGACTCTACATCTGTGAAATACTACATGCAATATAAGGTCTTGTAGGCATTTCGGCCAGATTGGTGAAGACTGCCAGAATTAATCAGTGGTGTTTAGAGGAAAGGAAGGTCCATCTGAGGAAACTCACACAATAGAGTTTTTGTGTCATTCAAATCTAATTGGAACTTATTACACTTTATACTGTTTCTGGTTGCTCCATTGCCATGGTGCTGATCCATTTTGTCAGCTGCAGTAAGAATAATGTCACAAAATGAAAAAGCCATTATTATTATAGTTCAACAACAATATTCATAAACTATTTTGAACAAATTGCAGCACAGTGGTTAACATTTACATTAATGCATGGACAAACCGTATACATATTTTCATTACTTTAATGAACCACAAACATTCAACAGGTTAAGATGATATTATTTATTTAGACTCATTTGACCATTGAGTAAAAATGTATTTGTGGGATGATGGCAGTCAGCAGTATGAGTTCAATGCACAGTTATTAACAATACAGGAGATAAAATGTAATGAAAATATTTTGACAAATAATTCCACTTGAAATATGAAAAAATGTCAGTGTTTTGATGCTCGGATATGACGTATTTGTTGTAATACAGAATATGATGCCACTGACATGGTCATTTTGAGGAGCTAGTTTCAGTAATTCACAATGTAGAACCATGTGAAGTAGACTAACGAAAAGGGTAACGAAAATTTGCCTGTGAAATGGCATGAAAGTTCTCTAGGGATGAAGTTTTTCATTATAGAATTGTCTTACTCACCTTTTAGTATTTATGGTATAGTGTATAATATTATTGCATTTCTTTGCCTACATATTAGGCTTTTGATCCTCTAAATATATGTATGTTAGTGATATATAACAATGTAAAAACCTGCAATATATAGTTTGTAGACTGCTACAGAAATAACAGCTGAGCCCACTGTTATGTTTTGGGTAGCCGAGGATGAGGAGAGTATAACAGTGCTTTATTAGCAGAGACTCATGCAGCCATTATACAACAATAACTTTCAATTTCAAGTTGTCAGGAAGTATGCACAGTATAAGTCTTGAGCACAGTGTCATCTACAGGCCATTTGTATACACACCACATATAGTAGGAAAGCATTTGGACAACTATAATGAACAGCAACAATTAAACAGTATGCATTTTACAACAATATTATACATTCTTCACATAACAAAGTCCTTGGTTCATGCAGGTAGTTTTCTGATTCTCTCAGTAAGCCTTATAGGTTCATTTTCTTCAGGCCTATTGCAGTTGACATCAGGAGTAGGGATGTAGCGAACGTCGGAAAAAAAGTTCGCGAACATATTCGCGAACTTGCGCAAAAATGCGAGCGGTTCGCGAACGGTTCGCGAACCCCATAGACTTCAATGGGAAGGCGAACTTTAACATCTAGAAAAGACATTTCTGGCCAGAAAAATGATTTTAAAGTTGTTTAAAGGGTGCAACGACCTGGACAGTGGCATGCCAGAGGGGGATCAAGGGCAAAAATGTATCTGAAAAATCTGCCTGTTATTGCAGCAGTCAGCAGATGAGATCAGAAGCAGGACAGCTGCCCACTGCAGCTACATACAGAGCACTGCAGTAGAAGGTAGATTACTAGCCAGCAAAGCTACCTAAGCTAAAATGTCCCTCAAACCCCTGCAGACTTCTGTCCCTCCAATAACAGAGCAGTATCAAAACGATTACTAGCCAGCAAACTTTCAACTGTCCCTGAAATCACTAACAGGCAGCAGCTCTCTCCCTACACTATCTCTTCAGCACACACAGGCAGAGTGAAAAAACGCTGCAGGGCTTCGGTTTTTATAGGGAAGGGGAGTGGTCCAGGGGAGAGCTTCCTGATTGGCTGCCATGTACCTGCTGGTCTGGGGTGAGAGGGCAAAAAAAAGCGCCAACAATGGCGAACCCAAAATGGCGAACGTCGCGCGACGTTCGCGAACTTCCGGCGAGCGCGAACACCCGATGTTCGCGCGAACAAGTTCGCCGGCGAACAGTTCGCGACATCTCTAATCAGGAGTAGGAAAATGTCCTTCATCAAATGGAGCTTCTCCAAAGTCATATCTAATAGGAGCAAGACAACTTGCATTCCATAAATGTGCATCAGACAGTTCATATGTGTATGGTCCTCGCTGGCATCTCATTTCAAGTGGTGTAGTAAATTTAAATTGTCCTTGTTTCAGTATTCCTGGTTTCTTAATTCTGACTAAAGATCCAGGCTGAAAGTGTACTCCTCTGGCACCATGTTTTCTGTCAGTATAAGCCTTGCATTTAGCTTGGTGACGTTTCACAATGTCAGCAGTAGATGATTTTGTAGGCGCAGTATTTTGTGGAAGTTTGATGTCTGCAACATGTAACTAAGTGCACATGTGTCTGCCATGTAATAATTCAGCTGGAGATGATTGGGATGATGGCGCGTTGCTCTGTAGTTATGTAGGAACTCTGTTGTAAATACTTCACTAATCTTTCCACTAAGATTTGCTGTCTGTAGTGCTTCTTTTAGACTTCTGTTGAACCACTCGATTTCTCCATTTGCATGTGGGTAATACACTGAAGATTTCCTATGCACATTATTCCTCTCTCTCAGAAAGAATTCAAACTCATATGAGACAAACTGTGGTCCGTTGTCTGATATTAACTTCTTTGGATTACCTTCTCTGCTGAAGACTGTAGAAAGAAATGTTATTACTGTAACTGATGTTATATGAGAAACAAATGCAATTTCAGGCCATTTACTGTAATAGTCTATCAAGGTTGCAGCAAATCTACAGTCTATAGGAGCATCTGTAAAAGGACCCACAACAACAATAGCAAGTTTTTCCCATGCTGAATCAGGAAATGGTACTGGTTTTACATCTGGTCTCAACTTAACTTTGTGTACAAAGTTCTTTTGACAACCCAGTGAAATGTTGCTTTGTGATGAAATTTTAGACACTGGCTGTGGGGCACGCACTGATGCTGTAGTAATGAGACCATCAACTAATTGTAGGTTTAATGCAGCAAAGAGATCCCTTCCAAGTATAGCAGTACCCTTATTCACAATGTAAAAGTTACATTTTGCAGTATTTGATTCAAGTTGTACAGTCACTGGCAAGCAACCAAGCACAGGGATTAGATCCTTTAAGTAACTGACCAGTTATAGGGCAGGTGCAACAATCGGATTATGACGAAACTTGGGGGTAGTTCCGCCCACCAGGTGTACTAATTGGGCAAAAATAAAAAAAAGACTATAAAAATTACTAATATTCCCAGGCTAATCCAAAGAGGCCTACTTTAGCTTCACTTCTGCAACACGCACAACTCAAAACCAGCCTAAATGCACCCAGGTCCTCTGAACCCACGGATGGTGCTTCACTGGATCTCCCTGAGTTGCCCCAAAATTCTAGAAAGCGCCACAGCACTTGGGTAGCATTAGACCACCTGGTGATTAATATGCCCACTCACCTACACCCCAAATCCTATCTGTCTGGGCCCACTGAACTCCTATAAACCTGTAGGTCTCAGAGGTACCAGACAGCCTAGGGCCCCACTTCAAATTAACAATGTAAGCAAAGTTACTATGCAAACCCCAAAAAGGATAAAAATGTAGGTACGTTTTATCAGCCAAGCCAGTTGAGTTATTAATTGGAATTTAATAGAAGAGGTTCACAGCACACAATATATACAAATAGCAATATAAATATATAATACACATACAGTACAGTAAAGTAAATATGAAAAATGTTCAAAAAAACTACCACTTACATCCCTATTGTAAGAAAATGTAAATGGCCTCCAAGGAAGTAGAGGTTTAGCTTAATCCTGGTTTCGGAGATCCAGGGAGTTCTTGCACAACTTGTTGACTGGGTTGCTTCCTCTGCATAGACTAACTTTGGCAAGGCTGCACAAGGGTTTGCCCAAAAGCAGGGGCACATTCCTAGGGATGATGTGGAGATGACTGGGGATGGGTTAAGTTACTTTTCCTTTAATATCATTACATAATTACTAAGAACTAAGTGCACTGTTGTAACAAAATGTGCAAAGGTTAAATCCTGCTCTAGGAGCAGTCTCTCTCTAATGCGAGGTGAATTTGTTTTTTTCCACTATTTGATCTCTTAGCATTTCATCTGTTAGATTCCCAAACTCACATGTAACAACCAGCTCTCTCAAAGCTGCTACAAATTGTTTTGTGGATTCGCCATCACACTGTCCACATTGGCGGAATTTATATATTTTAGCAACCATATTTACTCTTGACACGAAGACGTTCTTTATAGCAGTAAAATTAGTTTCATAAGTATAATCAGGTAATGGCAATGTATAGAATACATGCTGTCCCTCTGCTCCCAGGCAGTGAATAAGTAAAGCATGCTTTCTAGCAGCAGAAATCTCCCCTTGGTCAGCAGCAATAATGTAATTTTCATATGGATCCAAGCAGTAAAAGGTATGGTAGGCTCACCAGGGTTTGGAAGAAAAGGTGCAGGCTGCTGCAGAGGTAGAAGAGACATCCTGTCGTCAATCTGTTATGTTTTGGGTAGCCGAGGATGAGTAGAGTATAACAGTGCTTTATTAGCAGAGACTCATGCAGCCATTATACAACAATAACTTTCACTTTTAAGCTGGTATTAAGTATGCACAGTATAAGTCTTGAGCACAGTGACATCTACAGGCCATTTGTATAAACACCACACCCATGGAAACTGCATTAGTAAGAACTACAATAAACATATTTATTTTGCTCTCACAGCTATTAGCTGTCTGACTATGTTTGTTCAAGGGGCATTTTTTCCCATGATCCTGTCATAAATCTTCAGAGTTTCACAAAGGCACCATCTTAACCTGTTTTCTGATCCTCTTCTGTCAATTCTCTGATATGGATCTTGTGGGAGCACGCACCAATGAAGATGTTTCAGCACATGCTCCTGCAAGATCTGTGTTGGCGAACTAACAGAAGAGTATCAAAAGACAGCAGAAGATGGTGCCTTGATTTATGGCAGGTCAGCACACAGGGACACTTTTATTGGAATACCTGTTGCAGAGAAAGAGCTTGAAGGGGAAGGTAGTGGAGATGACTGGGGATGGGTTAAGTTACTTTTCCTTTAATATCATTACATAATTACTAAGAACTAAGTGCACTGTTGTAACAAAATGTGGTGATTTTTCTCTTTGTGTAAATTATCTGTGTAAATTCTCTGTGTACAAGCAAAAATAGAGAACTTATGTTATAGAGAACTAACGTATGTTGAATAGTAGCATAATGGAGGTAACTTAGATAATGAGAAGCAAAATTGATGGGTCAATTTTATAATGGCAGTTTGCCAGTTTGGACCTGGAGAAATTTCTCTTAGCAAAAATTTGTTCTTGTGGTCTTGGTAAATTGGTAAATATTTACTGATTTTTACCGATGTAAAGTTAATCCTATTAAAAATATGTACTCTGCCCATATTTAACTCTAACTGCTCTTTAGACTAGGCACCCTCCTGCCACCACTATGGTCTCCAATGGAGGGCGGGGCAGGAGGGCGGTTTCAGGACCACTTACGTATGACTCCCACAGGGCTTCTCTAAAAAAAATGAATTCTTCTTTGAGCCTGGCTTCATAAATGTAATATAAAGTTCCCCTAATTTAGATAACATTCTCTGGACTACAACTTCAATTAAATGTTGACTGTAAATGCACAAGCCCTATTTATTTCAGTTATTTTGAAACAGAGATGTTTGCTTTCGAGTGACCAGTAATTGCTACCTGCTGATAGTTCCTATAGAATGCTATAGGTGACAACTTATAGCAAACTTTGCACCTTTTATTACATACTCCAGTGTGTGTCCTGCACCCTTAGGATGCCCAAGAGAGCCAACGAGGTCTAAGTTAGGAGACTGTTAAGGGTGAATGCACTTTTCTGTCTAGTTATTCTAGATTTTCATTGAAATCAATATTTTGCTCTGTTACAAATCCTTAAAATATTTTCTTATATTTATACTGTGAAAATATCCTCTGAATGTTATGAATTCTGCCCTATATTTTCTTTCAAAGCAATTTTCTGCTTAGCTATGTTTTAATATGAGCTGTCTCAGATTTAGTATAAATTATTAATTATGATCAGGCCAATCTGCTCAACATTTTCAAAGAGAAAGCATATAGAGTAAATAAATTATACTGCAAATAAAACCTTGATCGCATCAGACTTGATTGCTTTACTATGGCAAGCTAAATTCTAAATCACAAAATGGCATCTGCCTGTAAAGATACAGTATATTTTACAAAATACACGTGTGCATGAATGTGTATTATAAGCTTCATTACAAACATTATTTGTTTATTTAATATATCAGAAAAAACAGCTATACATATGTTTGCCTTTGTAGCCCATTTCCAGCATTTATTAAAGTAACACTGTTTAATGATCTGCTTTGGCATACTGTAAAATTGACAATCTTCTCACACACAGTTTTACTTCATGGTTGACAATTTTATGGTCCTTTCATAACACTAAAAAGCATAGGCCTGTTATAAATAATGGAAATGCCTGTAAAAGAAAAATTAAACCACATTTTTTTCTGGCTGTGACACACTGCAGTGTGCTGACTTTTTTTTAACTGACAGTAAGATTTTGTTTTACCATTTTAAATGCTTTAAGAGCCTTTAATATGAAGTAAAAATAACAGAAGATCTAAAGAAAAGCAATATACATTTAAATTACATTTCCAGTGAATCATGAAGCATCATAAATGTTAGGGATGAAAGAATGTAATAATGCATCACAGTAGCAG